>NW_025744582.1:0-8255 GCF_021184085.1 Oncorhynchus gorbuscha
CGCCTGATAGCAGCTAGATAGGTTTAGTATCTCTACGCCTGATAGCAGCTAGATAGGTTTAATATCCCACGCCTGATAGCAGCTAGATAGGTTTAATATCTCACGCCTGATAGCAGCTAGATAGGTTTAATATCCCACGCCTGATAGCAGCTAGATAGGTTTAATATCTCATGTCTTATAGCAGCTAGATAGGTTTAATATCCCACGCCTGATAGCAGCTAGATAGGTTTAGTATCTCATGTCTTATAGCAGCTAGATAGGTTTAATATCCCACGCCTGAGAGCAGCTAGATAGGTTTAATATCCCACGCCTGATAGCAGCTAGATAGGTTTAGTATCTCACGCCTGATAGTAGCGAGATAGGTTTAATATCTCATGTCTTATAGCAGCTAGATAGGTTTAATATCTCATGTCTTATAGCAGCTAGATAGGTTTAGTATCTCATGTCTTATAGCAGCTAGATAGGTTTAATATCCCACGCCTGAGAGCAGCTAGATAGGTTTAATATCCGCCTGATAGCAGCTAGATAGGTTTAGTATCTCACGCCTGATAGTAGCGAGATAGGTTTAATATCTCATGTCTTATAGCAGCTAGATAGGTTTAATATCCCACGCCTGATAGCAGCTAGATAGGTTTAATATCCCACGCCTGAGAGCAGCTAGATAGGTTTAATATCCCACGCCTGATAGCAGCTAGATAGGGTTTAGTATCTCACGCCTGATAGTAGCGAGATAGGTTAATATCTCATGTCTTATAGCAGCTAGATAGGTTTAATATCCCACGCCTGATAGTAGCGAGATAGGTTTAATATCTCATGTCTTATAGCAGCTAGATAGGTTTATTATCTCACGCCTGATAGCAGCTAGATACGTTTAGTATCTCACGCCTGATAGCAGCTAGATAGGTTTAATATCCCACGCCTGATAGCAGCTAGATAGGTTTAATATCTCACGCCTGATAACAGCTAGATAGGTTTAATATCCCACGCCTGATAGCAGCTAGATAGGTTTAATATCTCACGCCTGATAGCAGCTGAATAGGTTTAATATCCCACGCCTGATAGCAGCTAGATAGGTTTAATATCTCATGTCTTATGCAGCTAGATAGGTTTAATATCCCACGCCTGATAAAGCAGCTAGATAGGTTTAGTATCTCATGTCTTATAGCAGCTAGATAGGTTTAATATCCCACGCCTGAGAGCAGCTAGATAGGTTTAATATCCTACGCCTGATAGCAGCTAGATAGGTTTAGTATCTCACGCCTGATAGTAGCGAGATAGGTTTAATATCTCATGTCTTATAGCAGTTGATAGGCTTAATATCCCACGCCTGATAGCAGCTAGATACGTTTAATATCCCATGCCAGATAGCAGCAACAGGTTTAATATCCTATGCCAGATAGCAGCTTGATAAGTTCAATATCCCATGCCAGATAGCAGCTAGATAGGTTTAATATCTCACGCCTGATAGCAGCTAGATAGGTTTAATATCTCACGCCTGATAGCAGCTAGATAGGTTTAATATCCCATGCCAGATAGCAGCTTGATAAGTTCAATATCCCATGCCAGATAGCAACTAGATAGGTTTAATATCTCACGCCTGATAGCAGCTAGATAGGTTTAATATCTCACGCCTGATAGCAGCTAGATAGGTTTAATATCCCATGCCAGATAGCAGCTAAATAGGTTTAATATCCCATGCCAGATAGCAGCTTGATAAGTTCAATATCCCATGCCAGATAGCAGCTAGATAGGTTTAATATCTCACGCCTGATAGCAGCTAGATAGGTTTAATATCCCACGCCTGATAGCAGCTAAATAGGTTTAATATCCCACGCCTGATAGCAGCTAGATAGGTTTAGTATCTCACGCCTGATAGTAGCGAGATAGGTTTAATATCTCATGTCTTATAGCAGCTAGATAGGTTTAATATCTCACGCCTGATAGCAGCTAGATAGGTTTAATATCCCATGCCAGATAGCAGCTTGATAAGTTCAATATCCCATGCCAGATAGCAACTAGATAGGTTTAATATCTCACGCCTGATAGCAGCTAGATAGGTTTAATATCTCACGCCTGATAGCAGCTAGATAGGTTTAATATCCCATGCCAGATAGCAGCTAAATAGGTTTAATATCCCATGCCAGATAGCAGCTTGATAAGTTCAATATCCCATGCCAGATAGCAGCTAGATAGGTTTAATATCTTCACTGATAGCAGCTAGATAGGTTTAATATCCCACGCCTGATAGCAGCTAAATAGGTTTAATATCCCACGCCTGATAGCAGCTAGATAGGTTTAGTATCTCACGCCTGATAGTAGCGAGATAGGTTTAATATCTCATGTCTTATAGCAGCTAGATAGGTTTAATATCTCACGCCTGATAGCAGCTAGATAGGTTTAATATCCCATGCCAGATAGCAGCTTGATAAGTTCAATATCCCATGCCAGATAGCAACTAGATAGGTTTAATATCTCACGCCTGATAGCAGCTAGATAGGTTTAATATCTCACGCCTGATAGCAGCTAGATAGGTTTAATATCCCATGCCAGATAGCAGCTAAATAGGTTTAATATCCCATGCCAGATAGCAGCTTGATAAGTTCAATATCCCATGCCAGATAGCAGCTAGATAGGTTTAATATCTCACGCCTGATAGCAGCTAGATAGGTTTAATATCCCACGCCTGATAGCAGCTAAATAGGTTTAATATCCCACGCCTGATAGCAGCTAGATAGGTTTAGTATCTCACGCCTGATAGCAGCTAGATAGGTTTAATATCCCACGCCTGATAGCAGCTAGATAGGTTTAGTATCTCATGTCTTATAGCAGCTAGATAGGTTTAGTATCTCATGTCTTATAGCAGCTAGATAGGTTTAATATCCCACGCCTGAGAGCAGCTAGATAGGTTTAATATCCCACGCCTGATAGCAGCTAGATAGGTTTAGTATCTCACGCCTGATAGTAGCGAGATAGGTTTAATATCTCATGTCTTATAGCAGCTAGATAGGTTTAATATCCCACGCCTGATAGCAGCTAGATAGGTTTAATATCCCACGCCTGAGAGCAGCTAGATAGGTTTAATATCCCACGCCTGATAGCAGCTAGATAGGTTTAGTATCTCACGCCTGATAGTAGCGAGATAGGTTTAATATCTCATGTCTTATAGCAGCTAGATAGGTTTAATATCCCACGCCTGATAGTAGCGAGATAGGTTTAATATCTCATGTCTTATAGCAGCTAGATAGGTTTAGTATCTCACGCCTGATAGCAGCTAGATACGTTTAGTATCTCACGCCTGATAGCAGCTAGATAGGTTTAATATCCCACGCCTGATAGCAGCTAGATAGGTTTAATATCTCACGCCTGATAGCAGCTAGATAGGTTTAATATCCCACGCCTGATAGCAGCTAGATAGGTTTAATATCTCACGCCTGATAGCAGCTAGATAGGTTTAATATCCCACGCCTGATAGCAGCTAGATAGGTTTAATATCTCATGTCTTATAGCAGCTAGATAGGTTTAATATCCCACGCCTGATAGCAGCTAGATAGGTTTAGTATCTCACGCCTGATAGCAGCTAGATAGGTTTAATATCCCACGCCTGATAGCAGCTAGATAGGTTTAGTATCTCATGTCTTATAGCAGCTAGATAGGTTTAATATCCCACGCCTGATAGCAGCTAGATAGGTTTAATATCCCACGCCTGATAGCAGCTAGATAGGTTTAGTATCCCATGCCAGATAGCAGCTAGATAGGTTTAGTATCTCATGTCTTATAGCAGCTAGATAGGTTTAATATCCCACGCCTGATAGCAGCTAGATAGGTTTAGTATCTCATGTCTTATAGCAGCTAGATAGGTTTAATATCCCACGCCTGATAGCAGCTAAATAGGTTTAATATCCCACGCCTGATAGCAGCTAGATAGGTTTAGTATCTCACGCCTGATAGCAGCTAGATAGGTTTAATATCCCACGCCTGATAGCAGCTAGATAGGTTTAGTATCTCATGTCTTATAGCAGCTAGATAGGTTTAGTATCTCATGTCTTATAGCAGCTAGATAGGTTTAATATCCCACGCCTGAGAGCAGCTAGATAGGTTTAATATCCCACGCCTGAGGTTTAGCAGCTAGATAGGTTTAGTATCTCACGCAGCTGATAGTAGCTAGATAGATAGGTTTAATATCTCATGTCTTATAGCAGCTAGATAGGTTTAATATCCCACGCCTGATAGCAGCTAGATAGGTTTAATATCCCACGCCTGAGAGCAGCTAGATAGGTTTAATATCCCACGCCTGATAGCAGCTAGATAGGTTTAGTATCTCACGCCTGATAGTAGCGAGATAGGTTTAATATCTCATGTCTTATAGCAGCTAGATAGGTTTAATATCCCACGCCTGATAGTAGCGAGATAGGTTTAATATCTCATGTCTTATAGCAGCTAGATAGGTTTAGTATCTCACGCCTGATAGCAGCTAGATACGTTTAGTATCTCACGCCTGATAGCAGCTAGATAGGTTTAATATCCCACGCCTGATAGCAGCTAGATAGGTTTAATATCTCACGCCTGATAGCAGCTAGATAGGTTTAATATCCCACGCCTGATAGCAGCTAGATAGGTTTAATATCTCACGCCTGATAGCAGCTAGATAGGTTTAATATCCCACGCCTGATAGCAGCTAGATAGGTTTAATATCTCATGTCTTATAGCAGCTAGATAGGTTTAATATCCCACGCCTGATAGCAGCTAGATAGGTTTAGTATCTTCATGTCTTATAGCAGCTAGATAGGTTTAATATCCCACGCCTGAGAGCAGCTAGATAGGTTTAATATCCCACGCCTAGCAGCTAGATAGCAGCTAGATAGGTTTAGTATAGCAAAGGATAGGTTTAATATCACGCCTGATCTGATAGTATGCCAGATAGAGATAGGTTTATATATCTAGCATGTCTTATAGCAGCTAGATAGGTTTAATATCCCACGCCTGATAGCAGCTAGATACGTTTAATATCCCATGCCAGATAGCAGCTAAATAGGTTTAATATCCCATGCCAGATAGCAGCTTGATAAGTTCAATATCCCATACCAGATAGCAGCTAGATAGGTTTAATATCACGCCTGATAGCAGCTAGATAGGTTTAATATCTCAGATAGCAGCTAGATAGGTTTAATATCCCACAGATAGCAGCTTGATAAGATCCCATGCCAGATAGCAACTAGATAGGTTTAATATCTCACGCCTGATAGCAGCTAGATAGGTTTAATATCTCACGCCTGATAGCAGCTAGATAGGTTTAATATCCCATGCCAGATAGCAGCTAAATAGGTTTAATATCCATGCCAGATAGCAGCTTGATAAGTTCAATATCCTATGCCAGATAGCAGCTAGATAGGTTTAATATCTCACGCCTGATAGCAGCTAGATAGGTTTAATATCCCACGCCTGATAGCAGCTAAATAGGTTTAATATCCCACGCCTGATAGCAGCTAGATAGGTTTAATATCTCACGCCTGATAGTAGCGAGATAGGTTTAATATCCCACGCCTGATAGCAGCTAGATAGGTTTAATATCCCACGCCTGATAGCAGGTAGATAGGTTTAATATCCCACGCCTGATAGCAGCTAGATAGGTTTAGTATCTCACGCCTGATAGCAGCTAGATAGGTTTAATATCCCACGCCTGATAGCAGCTAGATAGGTTTTAGTATCTCATGTCTTATAGCAGCTAGATAGGTTTAATATCCCACGCCTGATAGCAGCTAGATAGGTTTAATATCCTTACGTCTGATAGCAGCTAGATAGGTTTAGTATCCCATGCCAGATAGCAGCTAGATAGGTTTAGTATCTCATGTCTTATAGCAGCTAGATAGGTTTAATATCCCACGCCTGATAGCAGCTAGATAGGTTTAGTATCTTCATGTCTTATAGCAGCTAGATAGGTTTAATATCCCACGCCTGATAGCAGCTAGATAGGTTTAATATCCCACGCCTGATAGCAGCTAGATAGGTTTAGTATCTCATGTCTTATAGCAGCTAGATAGGTTTAATATTCACGCCTGATAGCAGCTAGATAGGTTTAGTATCTCACGCCTGATAGCAGCTAGATAGTTTAGTATCTCATGTCTTATAGCAGCTAGATAGGTTTACTTATCCCACGCCTGATAGCAGCTAGATAGGTTTAGTATCTCATGCCTGATAGCAGCTAGATAGGTTTAGTATCTCATGTCTTATAGCAGCTAGATAGGTTTAGTATCTCATGTCTTATAGCAGCTAGATAGGTTTAATATCTCACGCCTGATAGCAGCTAGATAGGTTTAGTATCTCATGTCTTATAGCAGCTAGATAGGTTTAATATCTCACGCCTGATAGCAGCTAGATAGGTTTAGTATCTCACGCCTGATAGCAGCTAGATAGGTTTAGTATCTCATGTCTTATAGCAGCTAGATAGGTTTAATATCTCACGCCTGATAGCAGCTAGATAGGTTTAATATCTCACGCATGTTCGTTCAATCTTCCAGTACGCCACGTTTATTTGTCACCTCCCCCCTTCATACAGAACACAACCTGCTTCGTCTGTTCATTAGGTTTGGCCTAATCCAGATGCTACACAGGGTCCCCAATCAATTTATTAATAACTGCAAAATAACATTATTTTGAAAATAGAGTGTACTCAATCTAGTGTCAAAATGATACCTTTTGAATGGTGAAAATTATAATCCTCTCTCACTCTCTCCAACCACAAAGGTTTATGACCTTCATAAATACTCAAACTTTTGCCCCACTCGGCAAAAATGGGAGGTTAGGGAATCCCTTTGTTACCACAGGTTATCAAAGTACATGGTAAACTAAGAGCCAATGTAATGGCAATAAGATGTCTCGGTATTCCAACCGCGAAAATTGTCCGTGGGTACTCTCAAAGAACCAAGTCATGTTGGTTCCTTACTAGTTTCCAATGAGCCACAAGGTGGATTTCTAAGTAATAATGACTGGGAAATAAATATGTTGATTTTTTTACCTAAGAATCATGACTAAACAGAATACTACTATGTTACTGTATGAATCTTATTATAATCATAATACTGAATATAATGTGTGTAGTTTCAGTCAAGAATTAGAACAATGACTTTCTGTTCCTTGTTAGAAACTAATGGAGCTATCATCAGACCGGGTGGAATACTGTGTTCCTTACAGGACATTCTGTCCTTACCCAGGGAGGGAGAGACCTTGGGCTTGTTGTCTTCCAACAAGACAATGATCCAAAACATAAAGCAAAATCTACAATGGAATGGTTCAAAAATAAACATATCCAGGTGTTAGAATGGCCAAGTCAAAGTCCAGACCTGAATCCAATCGAGAATCTGTGGAAAGAACTGAAAACTGCTGTTCACAAATGCTCTCCATCCAACCTCACTGAGCTCGAGCTGTTTTGCAAGGAGGAATGGGAAAAATGTCAGTCTCTCGATGTGCAAAACTGATAGAGACATACCCCAAGCGACTTACAGCTGTAATCGCAGCAAAAGGTGGCGCTACAAAGTATTAACTTCAGGGGGCTGAATAATTTTTCAGTTTTTGATTTGTTAAAAAAGTTTGAAATCCAATAAATGTCGTTCCACTTCATGATTTTGTCCCACTTGTTGTTGATTCTTCACAAAAAAACAGTTTTATATCTTTATGTTTGAAGCCTGAAATGTGGCAAAAGGTCGCAAAGTTCAAGGGGGCCGAATACTTTTGCAAGGCACTGTATATAAACCAATGTACATGGTATTATGACCAGAGCTCTCGGGAATAAATGCTATTGATTAATATTGAGACTGATCTTTGTCTATTTTATGCAAATAAGAACCTTACAAATTCTTAGAAAACGGACAAAGTGTTTTGCTTTGTTACAATTGAATTGGTTAATGAACATATAGTTACTAAATTCATGTAACAAACTACCACAGCTGAACAATATAACTGTTTCTCTGAATGAGTATATTTCCCAGTTACCAGATTTACGTTTGAATGTTGTATAAAATGAAAGATTGAGTATGGGACTACTTTTGAAAAGATGAAATGTGATGTTATCCTTCTAAATGGGAGTATGGTTTTTCATGTAAAGTTTCAACTAGTCAGTGACCACAGAGCACATTTACAAAATGTACATTTAGTCAAGATAACGCCAGGACAGGGTCCCCACGTTGAAATGGCTAAAACGCTAGACCAAAACACGCAGGGTGATGCTAGCGTGTGAAGTGGTTCAAACTACAACTCTACCA
>NW_025744583.1:0-8233 GCF_021184085.1 Oncorhynchus gorbuscha
TTACATTTACATTTACATTTAAGTCATTTAGCAGACGCTCTTATCCAGAGCGACTTACAAATTGGTGCATTCACCTTATGACATCCAGTGGGACAGTCACTTAACAATAGTGCATCTAAAACTTAGGGGGTGGGGTGAGAGGGATTACTTAACCTATCCTAGGTATTCCTTAAAGAGGTGGGGTTTCAGGTGTCTCCGGAAGGTGGTGATTGACTCCGCTGTCCTGGCGTCGTGAGGGAGTTTGTTCCACCATTGGGGGCCAGGGCAGCGAACAGTTTTGACTGGGCTGAGCGGGAGCTGTACTTCCTCAGTGGTAGGGAGGCGAGCAGGCCAGAGGTGGATGAACGCAGTGCCCTTGTTTGGGTGTAGGGCCTGATCAGAGCCTGGAGGTACTGAGGTGCCGTTCCCCTCACAGCTCCGTAGGCAAGCACCATGGTCTTGTAGCGGATGCGAGCTTCAACTGGAAGCCAGTGGAGAGAACGGAGGAGCGGGGTGACGTGAGAGAACTTGGGAAGGTTGAACACCAGACGGGCTGCGGCGTTCTGGATGAGTTGAAGGGGTTTAATGGCACAGGCAGGGAGCCCAGCCAACAGCGAGTTGCAGTAATCCAGACGGGAGATGACAAGTGCCTGGATTAGGACCTGCGCCGCTTCCTATGTGAGGCAGGGTAGTACTCTGCGGATGTTGTAGAGCATGAACCTACAGGAGCCAGCCACCGCCTTGATGGTAGTTGAGAACGACAGGGGTGTTGTCCAGGATCACGCCAAGGTTCTTGGCGCTCTGGGAGGAGGACACAATGGAGTTGTCAACACGTGATCGCGAGATCATGGAGCGGGCAGTCCTTCCCCGGAGGAAGAGCAGCTCCGTCTTGCCGAGGTTCAGCTTGAGGTGGTGATCCGTCATCCACACTGATATGTCTGCCAGACATGCAGAGATGCGATTCGCCACCTGGTCATCAGAAGGGAAGGAGAAAGATTAATTGTGTGTAGTCTGCATAGCAGTGATAAGAGAGACCATGTGAGGTTATAATGACAAGTGACTTGGTGTATAGCGAGAATAGGAGAGGGCCAAGAACAGAGCCCTGGGGACACCAGTGGTGAGCGCTTGGTGAGGAGACAGATTCTCGCCACGCCACCTGGTAGGAGCGACCTGTCAGGTAGGACGCAATCCAAGCGTGGGCCGCGCCGGAGATGCCCAACTCGGAGAGAGGGTGGAGGGAGGATCTGATGGTTCACAGTATCGAAGGCAGCCGATAGATCTAGAAGGATGAGAGCAGAGGAGAGAGAGTTAGCTTTAGCAGTGCGGAGCGCCTCCGTGATACAGAGGAGAGCAGTCTCAGTTGAATGATAGTCTTGAAACCTGACTGATTTGGATCAAAAGGTCATTCAGGAGAGAGAAGCGGGGAGAGCTGGCCAAGGACGCCGTTCCAAGAGTTTTGGAGAAAAAGAAAGAAGGGATACTGGTCTGTAATTGTTGACATGGAGGGATCGAGTGTAGGTTTTTTCAGAAGGTGCAACTCTCGCTCTCTTGAAGACAGGAGGGACGTAGCCAACAGGTCAGGGATGAGTTGATGAGCGAGGTGAGGTAAGGGAGAAGGTCTCCGGAAATGGTCTGGAGAAGAGAGGAGGGGATAGGGTCAGCGGGCAGGTTGTTGGGCGGCGGCCGTCAGCAAGCCAGCGAGATTTCATCTGGAGAGAGGGGAGAAAGAGGTCAGAGCACAGGGTAGGACAGTGTGAGCAGAACCAGCGGTGTCGTTTGACTTAGCAAACGAGGACGGATGTCGTCACGACCTTCTTTTCAAAATGGTTGGAGTCATCTGCAGAGAGGGAGGAGGAGGGGCGGAGGATTCAGGAGGAGGAGAAGGTGGCAAGAAACTTCCCTAGGGGTTAGAGGCAGATGCTTGGAATTTAGCGTGGTAGAAAGTGGCTTTAGCAGCAGAGACAGAGGAGGAAAATGTAGAGAGGAGGGAGTGAAAGGATGCCAGGTCCAGGGGAGGCGAGTTTCCTCCATTTCCGCTCGGCTGCCCGGAGCCCTGTTCTGTGAGCTGCAATGAGTCATCGAGCCACGGAGCGGGAGGAGGACCGAGCCGGCCTGGAGGATAGGGGACATAGAGAGTCAAGGGATGCAGAGAGGGAGGAGAGGAGGGTTGAGGGAGGCAGAATCAGGAGATAGGTGGGAGAAGGTTTGAGCGGAGGGAAGAGATGATAGGATGGAAGAGGAGAGAGTAGCGGGGAGAGAGAGCGAAGGTTGGGACGGCGCGATACCATCCAGTAGGGGCAGTGTGGGAGGTGTTGGATGAGAGGAGAGGGAAAAGGATACAAGGCAGTGGTCGGAGACTTGAGGAGTTGCAATGAGGTTAGTGGAAGAACAGCATCTAGTAAAGATGAGGTCGAGCGTATTGCCTGCCTTGTGAGTAGGGGGAAGGTGAGGGAGGGTGAGGTCAAAAGAGGAGAGGAGTGGAAAGAAGGAGGCAGAGAGAGGAAAGAGTCAAAGGTAGACGTGGGGAGGTTAAAGTCGCCCCAGAACTGTGAGAGGGAGCCGTCCTCAGGAAAGGAGCTTATCAAGGCATCAAGCTCATTGATGAACTCTCCGAGGGAACCTGGAGGGCGATAAATGACAAGGATGTTAAGCTTGAAAGGGCTATAACTGTGACAGCATGGAATTCAAAGGAGCGATAGACAGATGGGTAAGGGGAGAAAGAGAGAATGACCACTTGGGAGAGATGAGGATCCCGGTGCCACCACCCTCGCTGACCAGACGCTCTCGGGGTGTGCGAGAACACGTGGGGCGGACGAGAAGGAGAGAGCAGTAGGAGTAGCAGTGTTGTCTGTGGTGATCCATGTTTCCGTCCAGTGCCAAGTCGAGGGACTGGAGGGAGGCATAGGCTGAGATGAACTCTGCCTTGTTGACGCAGATTGGCAGTTCCAGAGGCTACCGGAGACCTGGAACTCCACGTGGGTCGTGCGCGCTGGGACCACCAGAGTAGGGTGGCGCGGCCACGCGGTGAGGAGCGTTTGTATGGTCTGTGCAGAGAGGAGAGAACAGGGATAAACAGACACATAGTTGACAGGCTACAGAAGAGGCTACGCTAATGCAAAGGAGATTGGAATGACTACTAGGTGTGTTTACCGTAGCAGGTGTGTGTGTGCATAATTCAAGTACGAGGTGTGTTTACCGTAGTAGGTGTGTTTATAATTAAAGTACTAGGTGTGTTTACCGTAGCAGGTGTGTGCATAATTAAAGTACTAGGTGTGTTTACCGTAGCAGGTGTGTGCATAATTAAAGTACTAGGTGTGTTTACCGTAGCAGGTGTGTGCATAATTCAAGTACGAGGTGTGTTTACCGTAGCAGGTGTGTGCATAATTAAAGTACGAGGTGTGTTTACCGTAGCAGGTGTGTGTGTGCATAATTCAAGTACGAGGTGTGTTTACCGTAGCAGGTGTGTGTGTGCATAATTCAAGTACGAGGTGTGTTTACCGTAGCAGGTGTGTGTGTGCATAATTCAAGTAGGAGGTGTGTTTACCGTAGCAGGTGTGTGTGTGCATAATTCAAGTACGAGGTGTGTTTACCGTAGTAGGTGTGTGCATAATTAAAGTACTAGGTCGGTTTACCGTAGCAGGTGTGTGTGTGCATAATTCAAGTACGAGGTGTGTTTACCGTAGCAGGTGTGTGTGTGCATAATTCAAGTAGGAGGTGTGTTTACCGTAGCAGGTGTGTGTGTGCATAATTCAAGCACGAGGTGTGTTTACCGTAGTAGGTGTGTGCATAATTAAAGTACTAGGTGTGTTTTACCGTAGCAGGTGTGTGCACACTTAAACTACTAGGGTGTGTTTACCGTAGCAGTGTGTGTGTGCATAATTCAAGTCTGAGGTGTGTTTACCGTAGCAGGTGTGTGTGCATAATTCAAGTAGGAGGTGTGTTTACCGTAGCAGGTGTGTGTGTGCATAATTCAAGTACGAGGTGTGTTTACCGTAGTAGGTGTGTGCATAATTAAAGTACTAGGTGGGTTTACCGTAGCAGGTGTGTGTGTGCATAATTCAAGTACGAGGTGTTTACCGTAGTAGGTGTGTGCATAATTAAAGTACTAGGTGTGTTTACCGTAGCAGGTGTGTGCATAATTAAACTACTAGGTGTGTTTACCGTAGCAGGTGTGTGTGTGCATAATTCAAGTACGAGGTGTGTTTACCGTAGTAGGTGTGTGCATAATTAAAGTACTAGGTGTGTTTACCGTAGCAGGTGTGTGTGTGCATAATTCAAGTACGAGGGGTGTTTACCGTAGCAGGTGTGTGTATAATTCAAGTACTAGGTGTGTTTACCATAGCAGGTGTGTTTGTCTGCTCCCAGCTTCATGAGGTGAGGGCAGGCACATGAGAAGGTCTGGTTGTAGTTGATGAGACACAGGTGAGAACAGGGACGCATCTCATCGTTAGCTGCACATGGGTTAGGAGCTGTGTGGAGAGACAGACAGAGACAGACGAGAGAGAGAGAAACAGGTAAAGAGTAATAGAGAGAAACAGGTAAAGAGTGAGAGAAACGGGTAAAAGAGTGAGAAACAGGTAAAGAGTGAGAGTGAGAAACAGGTAAAGAGTGAGAGAGAGAAACAGGTAAAGAGTGAGAGAGAAAAGGGTAAAGAGTGAGAGAGAAAAGGGTAAAGAGTGAGAAACGGGTAAAGAGTGAGAAACAGGTAAAGAGTGAGAAACAGGTAAAGAGTGAGAGAGAGAAACAGGTAAAGAGTAATAGAGAGAGAGAGAGAAACGGGTAAAGAGTGAGAGAGAGAGAAACGGGTAAAGAGTGAGAGAGAGAGAAACGGGTAAGAGTGAGAGAGAGAGAGAAACGGGTAAAGAGTGAGAGAGAGAGAAACGGGTAAGTGAGAGAGAGAGCAGGTAAGAGTGAGAGAGAGAGAGAACGGGTAAAAAGAGGAGAGAGAGAGAAACGGGTAAGAGTGAGAGAGAGGAGAAACGGGTAAGAGTGAGAGAAACGGGTAAAGATTGAGAAAACGGGTAAAAGAGGAGAAACAGGTAAAAGTGAGGAGAAAGCAGGGTAAAAAAGTACAATAAGGAGAGAAACAGGTAGAGTAATAGAGAGAGAGAGAGGAACAGGTAAAGAGTAATAGAGAGAGAGAGAGAGGAACAGGTAAAGAGTAATAGAGAGAGAGAGAGAGGAACAGGTAAAGAGTAATAGAGAGAGAGAGAAACGGGTAAAGAGTGAGAAACGGGTAAGGAGTGAGAGAGAGAAGAAAAGGTAAAGAGTGAGAGAGAAAGAAACGGGTAAAGAGTGAGAGAGAAACAGGTAAAGAGTGAAGAGAGAGAAACGGGTAAAGAGTGAGAGAGAGAAAACGGGTAAAGAGTGAGAGAGAGAGAAACGGGTAAAGAGTGAAGAGAGAGAAACAGGTAAAAAAGAGAGAAACGGGTAAAGAGTGAGTGAGAAGCGGGTAAAGTGAGAGAAACGGGTAAAGAGAGAGAGAGAGAAACAGGTAAAGAGTGAGAAGAAACGGGTAAAGTGTAATAGTGAGAGAAACAGGTAAAGAGTAATAGAGAGAGAGAGAGAGGAACAGGTAAAGAGTAATAGAGAGAGAAGAAAAGGGTAAAGAGTGAGAAGAGAACGGGTAAAGAGTGAGAGAGAGAGAAACGGGTAAGGAGTGAGTGAGAGAGAAACGGGTAAAGAGTGAGAGAAAGCAGGTAAAGAGTGAGAGAGAGAGAAACGGGTAAAGAGTGAGAGAGAAACGGGTAAAGAGTGAGAGAGAGAGAAACGGGTAAAGAGTGAGAGAAACGGGTAAAGAGTGAGAGAAACGGGTAAAGAGTGAGAGAGAAATGGGTAAAGAGTGAGAGAGAGAAACGGGTAAAGAGTGAGAGAGAAAACGGGTAAAGAGTGAGAGAGAGAGAGAAACGGGTAAGAGTGAGAGAGAGAGAAACAGGTGAAGAGTGAGAGAGAGAAACAGGTAGAGTGAGAGAAACAGGTAAGAGTGAGAGAGAGAAACGGGTAAAGAGTAATAAAGAGAGAAAACAGGTAAAGAGTAGAGAGAGAAACGGGGTAAAAGTAGAGAGAGAGAAACGGGTAAAGAGTGAGAGAGAAGAAACAGGTAAAGTGTAAGAACAAAGAAAATGCAGGGTGGTAGAGAAATAAATGGGAGGAGAATGGTGGGAGAGAGCGAGATGGGGAAAGGAATATGTTGATAGGAAATATATATTCCATTCAATTCAAGGGCTTTATTGGCATTGGAAACATATGTTAACATTGCCAAAGCAAGTGAGGTAGACAATATACAAAAGTAAAATAAACAATACAAATGAACAGTAAACATTACACTCACAGCAGTTCCAAAAGAATAAAGACATTTCAAATGTCATATTATGTATATATACAGTGTTTATGTGATGTACAAATGGTTACTGTACAAAGGGAAAATAAATAAGCATAAATAAGGGTTGTATTTACAATGGCGTTTGTTCTTCACTGGCTGACCTTTTGTGGCATTCAGTATGTGCATATAAAACAACTCTTTCCACAGGGCAGGCCTATCTGTTTCATCCATAAATGGATCGTTTTCTGAGTGTGGCCATTTTGAGGGGAGAGGTTGTGACGGGAGGCCAGATGCTACTACTCTCCTGAATGACAGATGGACTTAGAGAAGCTGTCACTTTGACTCTGGTCTCTCTCTAGAGATCAGTGGCAGCAGTATGGCCTTGTGGGCAACACTCATTTACATACAAGGTCATTCAAGGTAGGTAATACTGTGGTGACCCAAAGCAAAGTAGCTAACCTCTCTTAAACATCATTCATGTGTGTTACCAGGCGTGAGTGTGTCCTACCCTGAGGCTGTCTGGAGGGATGGTAGACTTTTAGGTCAAAAGGTTGTGTGTTGGTTCTCTGGACCACGGTTACATTGTTGCCGGTCCACTTATTGGCCTTGGCCAGTGTGTTGGTCCTCCAGTCCGTCCAGTAAACCTCTCCCCCGTACATAGTGACTGCGAGTGGGTGCGACAGGTATTCGTGTCCCCTCAGCACCTCGATCAGGCCGGAACCATCGTATTTGGCTGAGTAAATAGCATCTGACCTGGAGGATGAATGGAAGACAACACACTACAGTGATTTATGACAGCTTTATGATGGCGTGTGTGTACAGTGTGTGTTCTCTCTGACCTGGAGGATGAATGGAAGACAACACAATACAGTGATTTATGACAGCTTTATGATGGCGTGTGTGTACAGTGTGTGTTCTCTCTGACCTGGCATCGATCCACAGGATGCGTAGTTCTAGGTAGTCTACAGTGAGTCCGTTGGGCCAGCCCCCGTTGCCGGTCTCCTTATGGATGGTTCTCCTACCCTCCCCACTCATAGAGGCTGCCTCGATCCTTGGCATACTGGCATCCCAGTCAGTCCAGAACAGGATCCTACAGAGAAGGGGGTGTGGCTTCAACTTCGTGCTCCAGTAAACACAAAACCAATGACTCAGGTCAAGAGCCTGTTTTAAGCCATGTTTTAGCTCATTCCTAGCCTGGTTCCAGAAGAGTTTGTGCTGTCGTTCTCAACCAACATCAAGGCGGTGGCCTGTTCCTGTAGGTTCATGCTCTACAACATCCGCAGAGTACGACCCTGCCTCACACAGGAAGCGGCGCAGGTCCTAATCCAGGCACTTGTCATCTCCCGTCTGGATTACTGCAACTCGCTGTTGGCTGGGCTCCCTGCCTGTGCCATTAAACCCCTTCAACTCATCCAGAACGCCGCAGCCCGTCTGGTGTTCAACCTTCCCAAGTTCTCTCACGTCACCCCGCTCCTCCGTTCTCTCCACTGGCTTCCAGTTGAAGCTCGCATCCGCTACAAGACCATGGTGCTTGCCTACGGAGCTGTGAGGGGAACGGCACCTCAGTACCTCCAGGCTCTGATCCAGGCCCTACACCCAAACAAGGGCACTGCGTTCATCCACCTCTGGCCTGCTCGCCTCCCTACCACTGAGGAAGTACAGCTCCCGCTCAGCCCAGTCAAAACTGTTCGCTGCCCTGGCCCCCAATGGTGGAACAAACTCCTCACCGACGCCAGGACAGCGGAGTCAATCACCACCTTCCGGAGACACCTGAAACCCCCTCTTTTTAAGGAATACCTAGGATAGGATGAGTAATCCCTCACCCCCCTTAAGTTTTAGATGCACTATTGTAAAGTGACTGTTCCACTGGATGTCATAAGGTGAATGCACCAATTTGTAAGTCGCTCTGGATAAGAGCGTCTGCTAAATGAC
>NW_025744584.1:0-8189 GCF_021184085.1 Oncorhynchus gorbuscha
GACCTGAGCCCTAGAACCATGCCCCAGGACTACCTGACATGATGACTCCTTGCTGTCCCCAGTCCACCTGGCCATGCTGCTGCTCCAGTTTCAACTGGCCTGGGCCCTAGGACCATGTCCCAGGACTACCTGACATGAGGACTCCTTGCTGTCCCCAGTCCACCTGGCCATGCTCCTGCTCCAGTTTCAACTGTTCTGCCTTACTATTATTCAACCATGCTGGTCATTTATGAACATTTGAACATCTTGGCCACGTTCTGTTATAATCTCCACCCGGCACAGCCGGAGAGGACTAGCCACCCCACATATGCTCTCTCTAATTCTCTCTTTCTTTCTCTCTCTCGGAGGACCTGAGCCCTAGGACCGTGCCCCAGGACTACCTGACATGATGGCTCCTTGCTGTCCCCAGTCCACCTGACTGTGCTGCTGCTCCAGTTTCAACTGTTCTGCCTTATTATTATTTGACCATGCTGGTCATTTATGAACATTTGAACATCTTGGTCATGTTCTGTTATAATCTCTACCCGGCACAGCCAGAAGAGGACTGGCCACCCCACATAGCCCGGTTCCTCTCTAGGTTTCTTCCTAGGTTTTGGCCTTTCTAGGGAGTTTTCCTAGCCACCGTGCTTTTACACCTGCATTGTTTGCTGTTTGGGGTTTTAGGCTGGGTTTCTGTACAGCACTTTGAGATATCAGCTGACGTACGAAGGGCTATATAAATAAATTTGATTTGATTTGATTTGTCTTCATCTGTTTAATTCTGGTAAGCATTTTCCCGTCCTAGAGTCTGAGACCTTGTAGAAATATGTGGTAGAGAAGAAGAATGTATGACAATTTAGCATTAGACAGTACATTACCCTATACTAATATGCTTTCTATAGTTTAGGCCTATATTTAGCTAGGCCTAGCAAGCTAACAAGGTAGTTATTGTGTTATCCAACTAGCTAGCTAGATTTTTATAACTAACTCAAATCTGTTAGGGAATGCCTACTCTGTAAAGTCCCCATTGCACTAACCACACAGCTGCTGTGCAATAAACTCCTCACACTAATAAAGCTTAACAGTACTCAGCGTAACACACAGCACTCAATAAGTAATACACGTGCTGCTTCTGTCTTCCTGTGTTGATGCAGAATCACAGGACTCACAGTGGGCGGTTTCCCGGACACAGAGTAAAAAAATCTGGACAAAATATTAGGCAAAGTCAGTTAAGAATTACATTCTTATTTACAATGATATCCTAGAAACAGTGAGTTAACACCTTGTTCGGAGGCAGAACAGTGGCCTCTTTAACGGCGACAGCTCAGGGATTCAATCTAGAAACTTTTGGTTACTGGTCCCAAATGCTCTAACCACTAGGCTACCTGCCACCCCGTGTGTGTGTGTTTGTGTGTGTGTGCATTTTAGGAATGATCCAGAACGCTACTCTGGCAGTATCCTAGGAACATGGCTCTGGCAATCCTGGCTGAGAACTCTAATGGAAGACACATGAGAAAGCGGCTCCTGGCTGATACGGCTCTAAACAAACAATAGCTGAGTGGGTGGAAGCCCCTGGGAGACTAGGATACTGGGAGCTCCTGGCAAATGGGAGCGGCTTCTGGCGGGTCTGGCTGACTGGCGGCTCTTAGGTTATCCAGACACGCTCACTCCCACCCACCCACCCACTCAGGACAGAGTAACAGTACTCTGACAGTGCTGGGCAGGAGGAAGGCTCTGGCAGCTGGACAGGCGGGAGCACCTGTAGGGAGACAGACGGAGAGACAGCCTGGTGCGGGGGCTGCCACCGGAGGCACACACACACACCACAGAGTCTGGACCGTGCATATCGCACTGGGCCAAGGCAGGATAGGAGTGGACCTGATGAAATGCTCCTCGTAGGGCCAGGCTGTGCTGGCGAACCGGGGGAGACCATGAGTAAGAGCGAGTGCCATTGGAGAGAGGCCCACTGGACAGTGGAGGTAGAGGGGGCACCACTATGACCTTCAGCCCGGGGAAAGAGGAGCTGGAACCAACCCAATAGGAGGCTTGTCCACTGAGGAGAGGTGCGCTCCAGAGGGATAGACACGGTGCCTGTCCGGTCCCTCTCGCTCTCCAGTGGCAAGGGTGGGAGAGACAAAAACCAGAGACTCGCCACACTCTGTATACCTCGCCCAATACATTTTTGGCAGGTACCATGGGCTTCCATGCCAGACCATGTTTGTTACCAGCGCCTCTCTGCCTTTGCTGGCGCTTCTGATTTGACACGGTTGATAACAGAATGTAATTCTCTGGCTGTGCCCAGGGAGAGTGTGTGTCTCTCAGAATATGAGGTGTATCCCAAGTCCATGAGTCCTGTGTCTTGTGCGTGCTGTCTTCTGTGCCCATTAGACGTGAACAGAGCTCTGTTGCAGTGGTGTTTCTGCAATGACACATTTTCCTCTTCGTGCTGAAAACTCTTCCCAGGGAGATCAGACCAAACGCAGCGTTGCTAAGTGAAATGTTTTAATAGTATAAACTAACAGACAGAATTCAAAATAACAAAGTGAGTACCTATCCATTTCAGTCCTTTGGCACAAACACTAATCAGGAACACCCACAAATCAACATGTGAAACCCGTTGTACTACCTAAGTATGATTCTCAACAGAACTAACGACACCTGCCTCTGACTGACAAGTCCTGGCTTATGAAAACACTGCTGTGCATAGAAACACAAACATAGACTGCCCACCCTAACTCTACGCCTCTGACCATACTCTATGACAAAACATAGGGCTTGAAAAACTGTCCTGGTGTCTGTCAAGACGTATGTCTGTCTCTATCAAGTTTTCTGATCAGTTTAACAATGAAAGTATCTTTCCCTTTGAAAGCTTCTAGGATTGGCCAGGTCACAATTATATGCAGAGAACGGTTTTGTTTATCAAAGTCTTCCAAATTAGAGGAAAAAGTCATTTTGTTTGAAACATTCTCAGGAACATTTTTCCTTCATCTAATGGCGAGTTTTGGTTGCACAAATGGTTTCTTGATTGAAATCTGTTGAAAAACCCAACAAAACCTGATTTACTTTGTCAATGGAATATCATTTAAATAATTTCTGAGGGACAGGGGAAAGAAACATTGTGAAAATGGATCTTCTGACCTCTGTTCTGACAAGCATAATACTACACGTAAAGACAAGAACAGACTGGAGACTTGATCGAGAACTGCAGGTTGCCTCGGGAAGGCACTTGAACCTAGCAGACTCAGACACCTGCTCACCACGCAGCATCTGAGGGAAACACGACACGACAGGGCAAAACATAGACACAGCACGGTGAATTATAAATGAGGATCCGACAGGGCAGGTACGGGAAACAAGGAGTGAAATAGGGACTCTAATCAGGGAAAAGGATCGGGAACAGGTGTGGGAAGACTAAATGATGATTAGGGAATAGGAACAGCTGGGAGCAGGAGCGGACGATAGAGAGAAGAAGAGAGCGAGAGAGTGAGAGAGGGAGGGGAGAGAGAGGGATAGAAAGAGGGAAAGAACCTAATAAGACCAGCAGAGGAAACGAATAGAATGGGAAGCACAGGGACAAGACATGATAATAAATGACAAAACATGACAGTACCCCCCACTCACCGGCGCCTCCTGGCGCACTCGAGGAGGAATCCTGGCGGCAACGGAGGAAATCATCAATGAGTGAACGGTCCAGCACGTCCCGAGACGGAACCCAACTCCTCTCCTCAGGACCGTAACCCTCCCAATCCACTAAGTATTGGTGACCCCGTCCCGAGAACGCATGTCCATGATCTTATGTACCTTGTAAATAGGTGCGCTCTCGACAAGGACGGGAGGGGGAGGGAAGACGAACAGGGGGTGCGAAGAAAGGGCTTAACACAGGAGACATGGAAGACAGGATGGACGCGACGAAGATGTCGCGGAAGAAGCAGTCGCACAGCGCAGGATTGACGACCTGGGAGACACGGAACGGACCAATGAACCGCGGAGTCAACTTACGAGAAGCTGTCGTAAGAGGAAGGTTGCGAGTGGAAAGCCACACTCTCTGGCCGCAACAATACCTAGGACTCTTAATCCTGCGTTTATTGGCGGCTCTCACAGTCTGTGCCCTGTAGCGGCAAAGTGCAGACCTCACCCTCCTCCAGGTGCGCTCACAACGTTGGACAAACGCTTGAGCGGGGAGGAACGCTGGACTCGGCAAGCTGGGAAGAGAATAGAGGAGGCTGGTAACCCAGACTACTCTGAAACGGAGATAACCCGGTAGCAGACGAAGGAAGCGAGTTGTGGCGTATTCTGCCCAGGGGAGCTGTTCTGCCCAAGACGCAGGGTTTCTGAAAGAAAGGCTGCGTAGTATGCGACCAATCGTCTGATTGGCCCTCTCTGCTTGACCGTTAGACTGGGGATGAAACCCGGAAGAGAGACTGACGGACGCACCAATCAAGCGACAGAACTCCCTCCAAAACTGTGACGTGAATTGCGGGCCTCTGTCTGAAACGGCGTCTAACGGAGGCCATGAATTCTGAACACATTCTCGATAATGATTTGTGCCGTCTCCTTAGCGGAAGGAAGTTTAGCGAGGGGAATGAAATGTGCCGCCTTAGAGAACCTATCGACAACCGTAAGAATCACAGTCTTCCCCGCAGACAAAGGCAGACCGGTAATGAAGTCTAGGGCGATGTGAGACCATGGTCGAGAAGGAATGGGGAGCGGTCTGGGACGACCGGCAGGAGGAGAGTTACCCGACTTAGTCTGCGCGCAGTCCGAACAAGCAGCCACGAAGCGGCGCGTGTCACGCTCCTGAGTCGGCCACCAAAATCGCTGGCGAATAGACGCAAGAGTGCCTCGAACACCGGGATGACCAGCTAACTTGGCAGAGTGAGCCCACTGAAGAACAGCCAGACAGTGGAAACAGGAACGAAAGGAGGTTACTAGGACAAGCGCGCGGCGACGCAGTGTGCGTGAGTGCTTGCTTAACCTGTCTTTCAATTCCCCAGACTGTCAACCCGACAACACGCCCATAAGGAAGAATCCCCTCGGGATCAGTAGAAGCCACAGAAGAACTAAACAGACGGGATAAGGCATCAGGCTTGGTGTTCTTGCTACCCGGACGGTAAGAAATCACAAACTCGAAACGAGCGAAAAACAACGCCCAACGAGCTTGACGGGCATTAAGTCGTTTGGCAGAACGGATGTACTCAAGGTTCTTATGGTCTGTCCAAACGACAAAGGCAGTCGCCCCCTCCAACCACTGTCGCCATTCGCCTAGGGCTAAGCGGATGGCGAGCAGTTCACGGTTACCCACATCATAGTTGCGCTCAGATGGCGACAGGCGATGAGAAAAATAAGCGCAAGGATGAACCTTATCGTCAGACTGGAAGCGCTGGGATAGAATGGCTCCCACGCCTACCTCTGAAGCGTCAACCTCGACAATGAATTGTCTAGTGACGTCAGGAGTAACGAGGATAGGAGCGGACGTAAAACGTTCTTTTAGAAGATCAAAAGCTCCCTGGGCGGAACCGGACCACTTAAAACACGTCTTGACAGAAGTAAGAGCTGTGAGAGGGCAGCAACTTGACCGAAATTACGAATGAAACGCCGATAGAAATTAGCGAAACCTAAAGCGCTGCAACTCGACACGTGACCTTGGAACGGGCCAATCACTGACAGCTTGGACCTTAGCGGAATCCATCTGAATGCCTTCAGCGGAAATAACGGAACCGAGAAAAGTAACGGAGGAGACATGAAAGAACACTTCTCAGCCTTTACGTAGAGACAATTCTCTAAAAGGCGCTGTAGAACACGTCGAACGTGCTGAACATGAATCTCGAGTGACGGTGAAAAAATCAGGATATCGTCAAGATAGACAAAAACAAAGATGTTCAGCATGTCTCTCAGAACATCATTAACTAATGCCTGAAAAACAGCTGGCGCATTGGCGAGACCAAACGGCAGAACCCGGTACTCAAAATGCCCTAACGGAGTGTTAAACGCCGTTTTCCACTCGTCCCCCTCTCTGATGCGCACGAGATGGTAAGCGTTACGAAGGTCCAACTTAGTAAAGCACCTGGCTCCCTGCAGAATCTCGAAGGCTGATGACATAAGGGAAGCGGATAACGATTCTTAACCGTTATGTCATTCAGCCCTCGATAATCACGCAGGGCGCAGAGTACCGTCCTTCTTCTTAACAAAAAAGAACCCCGCCCCGGCCGGAGAGGAAGAAGGCACTATGGTACCGGCGTCAAGAGACACAGATAAATAATCCTCGAGAGCCTTACGTTCGGGAGCCGACAGAGAGTATAGTCTACCCCGAGGAGGAGTGGTCCCCGGAAGGAGATCAATACTACAATCATACGACCGGTGAGGAGGAAGGGAGTTGGCTCGGGACCGACTGAAGACCGTGCGCAGATCATGATATTCCTCCGGCACTCCTGTCAAATCGCCAGGTTCCTCCTGAGAAGTGGGGACAGAAGAAATGGGAGGGATGGCAGACATTAAGCACTTCACATGACAAGATACGTTCCAGGATAGGATAGAATTACAAGACCAATTAATAGAAGGATTATGACATACTAGCCAGGGATGACCCAAAACAACAGGTGTGAAAGGTGAATGAAAAATCAAAAAAGAAATAGTCTCACTGTGGTTACCAGATACTGTGAGAGTTAAAGGTAGTGTCTCAAATTTGATACTGGGAAGATGACTACCATCTAAGGCAAACATGGGCGTAGGCTTGTCTAACTGTCTGAAAGGAATGTTATGTTTCCGAACCCATGCTTCGTCCATGAAACAACCCTCAGCCCCAGAGTCAATCAAGGCACTGCATGTAGCACCGAACCGGTCCAGCGTAGATGGACCGACATAGTAGTACAAGATCTAGATGAAGAGACCTGAGTAGTAGCGCTCACCAGTAGCCCTCCGCTTACTGATGGGCTCTGGCCTCTTACTGGACATGAATTAACAAAATGTCCATCAAATCCGCAATAGAGGCACAGGCGGTTGGTGATCCTCCGTTCCCTCTCCTTAGTCGAGATGCGAATCCCTCCCAGCTGCATGGGCTCAGTCTCAGAGCCAGAGGAGGGAGATGGTTGCGATGCGGAGCAGGGAAACACCGTTGATGCGAGCTCTCTTCCACGAGCCTGGTGACGAAGATCTACCCGTCGTTCTATGCGGATGGCGAGAGCAATCAAAGAGTCCACACAGGAAGGAACCTCCCGAGAGAGAATCTCATCTTTGACCACTGTGTGGAGTCCCTCCAGAAAACGAGCGAGCAGCGCCGGCTCGTTCCAGTCACTAGAGGCAGCAAGAGTACGAAACTCTATAGAGTAATCCGTTATGGATCGATCACCTTGGCATAGGGAAGCCAGGACCCTAGAAGCCTCCCCACCAAAAACTGAACGGTCAAAAACCCGAATCATCTCCTCTTTAAAGTTCTGGTAATTGTTAGAACAATCAGCCCTTGCCTCCCAGATAGCTGTGCCCCACTCTCGGGCCCGGCCAGTAAGGAGTGAAATGACGTAAGCAACCCGAGCTCTCTCTCTAGAGTATGTGTTGGGTTGGAGAGAGAACACAATCTCACACTGGGTGAGAAAGGAGCGGCACTCAGTGGGCTGCCCGGAGTAGCAAGGTGGGTTATTAACCCTAGGTTCTGGAGGCTCGGCAGGCCAGGAAGTAACAGGTGGCACGAGACGAAGACTCTGGAACTGTCCAGAGAGGTCGGAAACCTGAGCGGCCAGGTTCTCCACGGCATGGCGAGCAGCAGACAATTCCTGCTCGTGTCTGCCGAGCATGGCTCCTTGGATCTCGACGGCAGTGTTACGGCGTCTGTAGTCGCTGGGTCCATTCCTCGGTCGGATCCTTCTGTCATGCAGGTGAATGAGGACCCAAAAGCGACTTGGCGAAAACAGAGTATTTAATCCAGAATAAACTTTACAAAACAAAAAGCATAATACTACACGTAAAGACAAGAACAGACTGGAGACTTGATCGAGAACTGCAGGTTGCCTCGGGAAGGCACTTGAACCTAGCAGACTCAGACACCTGCTCACCACGCAGCATCTGAGGGAAACACGACACGACAGGGCAAAACATTGACACAGCACGGTGAATTATAAATGAGGATCCGACAGGGCAGGTACGGGAAACAAGGAGTGAAACTAAATGATGATTAGGGAATAGGAACAGCTGGGAGCAGGAACGGAGCGATAGAGAGA
>NW_025744585.1:0-8179 GCF_021184085.1 Oncorhynchus gorbuscha
ATAAAATAAAGCATCTCGATCTCTGGCCTCCCATCTCTCTTATCGCTCACGGAATCCATATTTTCTCAGGGCAAAGCCATCACTTCAAACGAGCGCAAATGCTAAAACTGACAAAGCACAAAATTGGTCTGAATATTTACATAGCTCTAAGTCTACTAATCCAAGGCTGCAACTTAAAGAAATACAATTACAAAAGGGGTGTTTGTTCAGTTACAAACAGCAACAGTTAGTACGGTTAATGAAAAACCTTAAAAGGATAGCAGATCCAGTTGAAGTGTTCCAAAACAAAATCTAATACGCTAATACACTTGATACCGACCGTGCGCAGTATATTGCCCTCCCTTTGTTGGGGAAAATGTGCATATTTATTCCCCCCAAAACATTTCTTTAGAAACAGATATATTGATTTCATCATTAAATCATGGTCTGCACATGGCCTTCAAAAAACAATAAGCAACTCTCCACAGATTTACAAGATTCACCACACACACACCTCTATAAAATGGAAGCTTTTTCTATCTTTGAAGGGTCTACTGTCTAGTAGGCTAGTTAGTTGTAGGGTTTTTAAGTAGGCTACAGTAAAACCTACATCTTAAAGGCATTTGACTGCAGGAAAACGCTACTATGTGAATACAGCAATATAGGTTTGATTGAATTGAACAATATAGGAGCTACATTTAACCACTCATGAAATCAGTCTAATAAATACAGTGGGGCAAAACAATATTTAGTCAGCCACCAATTGTGCAAGTTCTCCCACTTAAAGAGATGAGAGAGGCCTGTAATTTTCACAATAGGTACACTTCAACTATGACAGACACAATGAGGAAAGAAAATCCAGAAAATCACATTATAGGATTTTTAATCAATTTATTTGCAAATTATGGTGGAAAATAAGTATTTGGTCACCTACAAACAAGCAAGATTTCTGGCTCTCACAGACCTGTAACTTCTTCTTTAAGAGGCTCTCTGTGCTCCACTTGTTACCTGTATTAATGGCACCTGTTTGAACTTGTTATCAGTATAAAGACATCTGTCCACAGCCTCAAACAGTCACACTCCAAACTCCACTATGGCCAAGACCAAAGAGCTGTCAAAGGACACAGAAACAAAATTGTAGACCTGCACCAGGCTGGGAAGACTGAATCTGCAATAGGTAAGCAGCTTGGTTTGAAGAAATCAACACTGGGAGCAATTATTAGGAAATGGAAGACATACAAGACCACTGATAATCTCCTCGATCTGGGCTTGACGCAAGATCTCACTAAATACACTTCATAGTTGAAGTGTACCTATTATGAAAATTACAGGCCTCTCATCTTTTTAAGTGGGAGAACTTGCACAATTGGTGGCTAACTAAATACTTTTTTGCCCCACTGTACATGCAACAATGAATAAATCATAGTCGATAGCATACCATAGCTAATGTTTTTGGGTTAACAATAAAATAATAAAACTGTTATTGTAGGACATTGTATTTTTTTGACAGAAGTAAACAGTCATCAACTTTGCAAGAAACAAGCAAACGTGACAAAGGATGTACTCCTGTGGAGTCACTGTATAACAGTCCACTCAGTCTGTGTTGGAGAGGCATTGTGATGGGAGTGACGGTCTGTAGTAGTGAGTTACCAGGACCTGGTGTGGTGATGATGGGACTGACAGTCGGGAGTCGTGACTCCCCAGGAACTGACAGCCTTTCAACAGCACTTAGCAAGTCTCACCAGACTGTGGATGATGGAAGACAACACAGGATGCTGCATTTCCTCCATACTGCTTTTAGTGTCCGTGATCTCCTTGTGTAGCATGGCATAGCCCGCCTGGAGCACCTGGCAGAGGACTGTGAAATCCTGGGAAGCGGACTGGACATGGATGAGGGGCTGGAAGTTTATCAGAGGGATTTGAGCACTGAGAAGCTCTCCCTGAGATTGGTTCATCTGAGGTGATAGACCTGAGGGGCTTGGAATGAAGAGGCCTGGGTAGGATCAGGTTGGGGAACATTTTGTGGTGTTCCAAGCTGGACCAGCTGTCTCTGCTTTGATGACAAGGCCATCTCCTATTTGGAAGAGAAAAACTAACCATGATGTATAATTTTATCCCCCAATCACATCATCTCACCCTTCTGTGCATAGCTCCACACCTACTCCCCAGGTGCTCTCATTTGTTGACTTCTGTAACAGTAAAAGCCTTGGTTTCATGCATGTTAACATTAGTAGCCTCCTCCCTAAGTTTGTTTTATTCACTGCTTTAGCACACTCTACCAACCGGATGTCCTAGCTGTGTCTGAATCCTGGCTTAGGAAGACCACCAAAAACAGCTGAAATTTCCATCCCTAACTACATTTTCCAACAAGATTGAACTGCCAAAGGTGTGGTCTTGCAATCTACTGCAGAGATAGACTGCAGAGTTCTGTCTTACTATCCAGGTCTGTACCTAAACAATTTGTGCTTCTACTTTTAAAAATGTAACTTTCCAGAAACAAGTCTCTCACCGTTGCCGCTTGCTATAGACCACCCTCTGCCCCTACCTGTGCCCTGGACACCATATGTGAATTGATTGCCCCATCTATCTTCAGAGCTCGTGCTGCTTGGTGACCTAAACTGGGACATGCTTAACACTCCGGCCATCACACAATCTAAGCTTGATGCCCGCAATCTCAAATATAGGTACAAAAGCAAATATGTAAACACAGGCATCTTCATAGATATCATCCTAAACAACTTGCCCTCCAAATACACCTCTGCTGTTTTCAGCCAAGATCTCAGTGATCACTGTCATTGCCTACATCCGTAATGGGTCGGTGGGCAAAACGACCACCCTTCATCACTGTCAAACGCTCCCTAAAACACTTCAGCAAGCAGGCCTTTCTAACCGACCTGGTATCCTGGAAGGATATTGACCTCATGCCGTCAGTAGAGGATGCCTGGTTATTCTTTAAAAGTGCTTTCCTCACCATCTTAAATAAGCATGCCCATTCAAAGAATGTAGAACCAGGAACTGATATAGCCTTTGTCATGCTGGTAAAAGAGGACCCAAAAGCGACTTAACAGAAGCAGAGTTTAATAATGTTCAAAACGGAATAACTGACATCCTCTAGATTTGTAGAGGGAAAACAACTGGAGAAGCGGCCACAGACTGCAGGTCGCTTCGGGTAGGCGCAGGCCGTAGTCGACTGAGACACCTGCTCACACGCAGCGTCTGATGAAGGCACAAAACACGACAGAACAGGGTGATACACAATCACGGCAAAAAACACGACAGGACAGGGCGAAACGCAATCACAGCATGGAATATACAATATAAGGAACCGACGGAACAGGAACGGATTACAAAGGAATAAATAGGGAATCTAATCAGGGGAAAGGATCGGGAACAGGTGTGGGAAGACTAAATGATGATTAGGGGAATAGGAACAGCTGGGAGCAGGAACGGAACGACAGAGAGAAGAGAGAGCGAGAGAGTGAGAGAGGGAGGGGGAGAGAGAGGGATAGAACCAAACAAGACCAGCAGAGGGAAACGAATAGCATGGGGAGCACAGGGACAAGACATGACAATAAATGACAAACATGACAGTACCCCCCCACTCACCGAGCGCCTCCTGGCGCACTCGAGGAGGAATCCTGGCGGCAACGGAGGAAATCATCGATGAGCGAACGGTCCAGCACGTCCCGAGACGGAACCCAACTCCTCTCCTCAGGACCGTAACCCTCCCAATCCACTAGGTATTGGTGACCCCGTCCCCGAGAACGCATGTCCATAATTTTATGTACCTTGTAAATAGGTGCGCTCTCGACAAGGACGGGAGGGGGAGGGAAGACGAACGGGGTGCGAAGAAAGGGCTTAACACAGGAGACATGGAAGACAGGATGGACGCGACGAAGATGTCGCGGAAGAAGCAGTCGCACAGCGACAGGATTGACGACCTGGGAGACACGGAACGGACCAATGAACCGCGGAGTCAACTTACGAGAAGCTGTCGTAAGAGGAAGGTTGCGAGTGGAAAGCCACACTCTCTGGCCGCAACAATACCTTGGACTCTTAATCCTGCGTTTATTGGCGGCTCTCACCGTCTGTGCCCTGTAACGGCAAAGTGCAGACCTCACCCTCCTCCAGGTGCGCTCACAACGTTGGACAAACGCTTGAGCGGAGGGAACGCTGGACTCGGCAAGCTGGGATGAGAACAGAGGAGGCTGGTAACCCAGACTACTCTGAAACGGAGATAACCCGGTAGCAGACGAAGGAAGCGAATTGTGAGCGTATTCTGCCCAGGGAGCTGTTCTGCCCAAGACGCAGGGTTTCTGAAAGAAAGGCTGCGTAGTATGCGACCAATCGTCTGATTGGCCCTCTCTGCTTGACCGTTAGACTGGGGATGAAACCCGGAAGAGAGACTGACGGACGCACCAATCAAACGACAGAACTCCCTCCAAAACTGTGACGTGAATTGCGGACCTCTGTCTGAAACGGCGTCTAACGGGAGGCCATGAATTCTGAATACATTCTCAATAATGATTTGTGCCGTCTCCTTAGCGGAAGGAAGTTTAGCGAGGGGAATGAAATGTGCCGCCTTAGAGAACCTATCGACAACCGTCAGAATCACAGTCTTCCCCGCAGACAAAGGCAGACCGGTAATGAAGTCTAAGGCAATGTGAGACCATGGTCGAGAAGGAATGGGGAGCGGTCTGAGACGACCGGCAGGAGGAGAGTTACCCGACTTAGTCTGCGCGCAGTCCGAACAGGCAGCCACGAAACGGCGCGTGTCACGCTCCTGAGTCGGCCACCAAAAGCGCTGGCGAATAGACGCAAGAGTGCCTCGAACACCGGGATGACCCGCTAACTTGGCAGAGTGAGCCCACTGAAGAACAGCCAGACGAGTGGAAACAGGAACGAAAAGGAGGTTACTAGGACAAGCGCGCGGCGACGCAGTGTGCGTGAGTGCTTGCTTAACCTGTCTTTCAATTCCCCAGACTGTTAACCCGACAACACGCCCATAAGGAAGAATCCCTCGGGATCAGTAGAAGCCACAGAAGAACTAAACAGACGGGATAAGGCATCAGGCTTGGTGTTCTTGCTACCCGGACGGTAAGAAATCACAAACTCGAAACGAGCGAAAAACAACGCCCAACGAGCTTGACGGGCATTAAGTCGTTTGGCAGAACGGATGTACTCAAGGTTCTTATGGTCTGTCCAAACGACAAAGGAACGGTCGCCCCCTCAACCACTGTCGCCATTCGCCTAGGGCTAAGCGGATGGCGAGCAGTTCACGGTTACCCACATCATAGTTGCGCTCAGATGGCGACAGGCGATGAGAAAAATAAGCGCAAGGATGAACCTTATCGTCAGACTGGAAGCGCTGGGATAGAATGGCTCCCACGCCTACCTCTGAAGCGTCAACCTCGACAATGAATTGTCTAGTGACGTCAGGAGTAACGAGGATAGGAGCGGACGTAAAACGTTCTTTTAGAAGATCAAAAGCTCCCTGGGCGGAACCGGACCACTTAAAACACGTCTTGACAGAAGTAAGAGCTGTGAGAGGGCAGCAACTTGACCGAAATTACGAATGAAACGCCGATAGAAATTAGCGAAACCTAAAAAGCGCTGCAACTCGACACGTGACCTTGGAACGGGCCAATCACTGACAGCTTGGACCTTAGCGGAATCCATCTGAATGCCTTCAGCGGAAATAACAGAACCGAGAAAAGTAACGGAGGAGACATGAAAAGAGCACTTCTCAGCCTTTACGTAGAGACAATTCTCTAAAAGGCGCTGTAGAACACGTCGAACGTGCTGAACATGAATCTCGAGTGACGGAGAAAAAATCAGGATATCGTCAAGATAGACAAAAACAAAAATGTTCAGCATGTCTCTCAGAACATCATTAACTAATGCCTGAAAAACAGCTGGCGCATTGGCGAGACCGAACGGCAGAACCCGGTACTCAAAATGCCCTAACGGAGTATTAAACGCCGTTTTCCACTCGTCCCCCTCTCTGATGCGCACGAGATGGTAAGCGTTACGAAGGTCCAACTTAGTAAAGCACCTGGCTCCCTGCAGAATCTCGAAGGCTGATGACATAAGGGAAGCGGATAACGATTCTTAACCGTTATGTCATTCAGCCCTCGATAATCCACGCAGGGGCGCAGAGTACCGTCCTTCTTCTTAACAAAAAGAACCCCGCCCCGGCCGGAGAGGAAGAAGGCACTATGGTGCCGGCGTCAAGAGACACAGACAAATAATCCTCGAGAGCCTTACGTTCGGGAGCCGACAGAGAGTATAGTCTACCTCGAGGAGGAGTGGTCCCCGGAAGGAGATCAATACTACAATCATACGACCGGTGAGGAGGAAGGGAGTTGGCTCGGGACCGACTGAAGACCGTGCGCAGATCATGATATTCCTCCGGCACTCCTGTCAAATCGCCAGGTTCCTCCTGAGAAGTAGGGACAGAAGAAATGGGAGGGATGGCAGACATTAAACACTTCACATGACAAGAAACGTTCCAGGATAGGATAGAATTACTAGACCAATTAATAGAAGGATTATGACATACAAGCCAGGGGTGACCCAAAACAACAGGTGTAAACGGTGAACGGAAAATCAAAAAAGACATAGTCTCACTGTGGTTACCAGATACTGTGAGAGTTAAAGGTAGTGTCTCAAACTTGATACTGGGAAGATGACTACCATCTAAGGCAAACATGGGCGTAGGCCTGTCTAACGGTCTGAAAGGAATGTTATGTTTCCGAGCCCATGCTTCGTCCATGAAACAACCCTCAGCCCCAGAGTCAATCAAAGCACTGCATGTAGCACCCGAACCGGTCCAGCGTAGATGGACCGACATAGTAGTACAAGATCTAGATGAAGGGACCTGAGTAGTAGCGCTCACCAGTAGCCCTCCGCTTACTGATGGGCTCTGGCCTCTTACTGGACATGAAATAACAAAATGTCCAGCAACTCCATAATAGAGGCACAGGCGGTTGGTGATCCTCTGTTCCCTCTCCTTATTCGAGATGCGAATCCCTCCCAGCTGCATGGGCTCAGTCTCAAAGCCAGAGGAGGGAGATGGTTGCGATGCGGAGCAGGGAAACACCGTTGATGCGAGCTCTCTTCCACGAGCCCGGTGACGAAGATCTACCCGTCGTTCTATGCGGATGGCGAGAGCAATCAAAGAGTCCACATCTGAAGGAACCTCCCGGAAAGAATCTCATCCTTAACCGCTGCGTGGAGTCCCTCCAGAAAACGAGCGAGCAGCGCCGGCTCGTTCCACTCACTAGAGGCAGCAAGAGTGCGAAACTCAATGGAATAATCCGTTATGGACCGTTCACCTTGGCATAAGGAAGCCAGGGCCCTAGAAGCCTCCTCACCAAAAACTGAACGGTCAAAAACCCGAATCATCTCCTCTTTAAAGTTCTGGAATCTGTTAGAGCAATCAGCCCTTGCCTCCCAGATAGCTGTGCCCCATTCTCGAGCCCGGCCAGTAAGGAGTGAAATGACGTAAGCAACCCGAGCTCTCTCTCTAGAGTATGTGTGGGGTTGGAGAGAGAACACAATCTCACACTGCGTGAGAAAGGAGCGGCACTCAGTGGGCTGCCCGGAGTAGCAAGGTGGGTTATTAACCCTGGGTTCTGGAGGCTCGGCAGGCCAGGGAGTAACAGGTGGCACGAGACGTAGACTCTGGAACTGTCCAGAGAGGTCGGAAACCTGAGCGGCCAGGTTCTCCACGGCATGGCGAGCAGCAGACAATTCCTGCTCGTGTCTGCCGAGCATGGCTCCTTGGAACTCGACGGCAGTGTAACGAGCGTCTGAAGTCGCTGGGTCCATTCCTTGGTCGGTTCCTTCTGTCATGCTGGTAAAAGAGGACCCAAAAGCGACTTAACAGAAGCAGAGTTTAATAATGTTCAAAACGGAATAACTGACATCCTCTAGATTTGTAGAGGGGAAAACAACTGGAGAAGCGGCCACAGACTGCAGGTCGCTTCGGGTAGGCGCAGGCCGTAGTCGACTGAGACACCTGCTCACACGCAGCGTCTGATGAAGGCACAAAACACGACAGAACAGGGTGATACACAATCACGGCAAAAAACACGACAGGACAGGGCGAAACGCAATCACAGCATGGAATATACAATATAAGGAACCGACGGAACAGGAACGGATTACAAAGGAATAAATAGGGAATCTAATCAGG
>NW_025744586.1:0-8171 GCF_021184085.1 Oncorhynchus gorbuscha
TGATATGGAATACAAATTACAGTACATCATTCTGGTCTTCCAGCTGATATCCTTTCCCAATGCATACTATATTGCGTAATGATATTCTATTTATACATTTTAACCAGATACATTATAAACCCTAGCCTTTTGGGGGCCCTAAACAAGCAATTTTCTAACACATTTCCTGCAATTCTACACATTTTTCCATGGGGCATTGAGAATTTTTAGCTGTTTTATAAAACATTTAATGCAATTCTACTCTTCGCCATGGTGCAGAGATAATTATTTTGCAGTTTTACAGTTAATTTCCTGCAATTCTACCCATTTTGAGAGAAATCTTTGCATTTTCAAGCTAATCTCTTGCAATTCTACACATTTTGACATGACTAATGCTATCGAAGTGAGAATGACCATCAAAATCAATTGTGGTCCCCTGGAGGTCAGGGCCACTGGGCACATGCCCTGCGTGCCCGGTCGGTATACGGCGATGATTACTACAAGTTTAGATAAGAGGCTAGACTAGCTACCAATCAGAAAATTGTTAGCTGACAAGGCTAATTGAGTGACTGTCAGTTTTTGCAAGCAAAAACTGCTGATTCCCAACCAAATGTAGAAATTGCACCTGGTTTATTCTAGTATTCTTACTCTCAATAGTAAATTGAGTCCCCGACTGTTTAAAAAAACCATGTATTTAATTGGTCAGAGGCCCCCCAGCTTCCGCTTATGTCGCTTATGCCTGGGGCTGGCCCTGATTGATGTATCATCTCCGGGACCCAGACAGAAATTCTTCATGTGATCTCTTAAACGCATCAATATTTCATCCACAGCTTTTTCCCAGCCTCTCAGGAATAATTTGGGTTGGGGAGAGACTAACCTGCTGAGCCACCAACTACCTTCCAAACAAACTGCCAAATGGGAGCGCACCTTGAAAGAAAGTTAGCTGAAGGAAATTACAATGAATGCTCCCAACAGGTCCGCTTGTTACCAGGAGGCCTACATTGTTTGTTCCAAAGCATCTGCCACACCTAAGGTCAGGGCGAGTTAATCTTGAGGATAAAAACTTTTTGGAGGTCATTAGACTTTGGCAGCTGTGTGTTAGGGAGCCCATGAATAGAATCATCAGCCAATAGTAGGAAACGGGGCACAACAGATTAGTATATATTAGACTTTGCATGTTGAATCCTCCTTTACTTCCAGCGCCGACAGAGATGGCCGCCTGGCTTCGCGTTCCTCGGAAACTATGCAGTTTTTTGTTTTTTTACGTGTTATTTCTTACATTTGTACCCCAGGTCATCTTAGGTTTCATTACATACAGTCGAGAAGAACTACTGAATATAAGATCAGCGTCAACTCACCATCAGTACGACCAAGAATGTTTTTCGCGACGCGGATCCTGTGTTCTGCCTTACAAACAGGACAACGGAATGGATTGCATGCAGCGACCCCAAAAAAACGACTCCGAAAAAGAGGGAAACGAGGCGGTCTTCTGGTCAGACTCCGGAGACGGGCACACCGTGCAGTCTCTAGACAACAAGGTTGATGAAATCCAAGCAAAATTAGCATTCCAGAGGGACATCAGAGACTGTAACGTTCTGTGCTTCAGGAAACATGGCTCACTGGAGAGACGCTATCCGACGGTGCAGCCAGCAGGTTTCTCCATGCATGTGCCAGGCAGAAACAAACACCTTTCTGGTAGAAAGAGGGGGTGGGCGTATGCCTTATGACTAACGAGACATGGTTTGATGAAAAACATACAGGAACTCAAATCTTTCTGTTCACTGATTTAGAATTCCTCACAATCAAATGTGGAGCCGCATTATCTACCAGAGAATTCTCTTCGATTATAATCACAGCCGTATATATCCCCCAAGCAGACACATTGATGGCTCAGGAACTAACTTTATTTAACTCTTTGCAAACTGGAAACCATTTATCCGGATGCTGCATTCATTGTAGCTGGGGATTTAACAGGCTAATCTGAAAACAAGACTCCTAAATTTGATCAGCATATCGATTGCGCAACCAGGGGGTGGAAAAACCTTGGATCATTGTTAGTCTAACTTCCGCGACGCATATAAGGCCCTGCCCCGCCCCCCTTTCGGAAAAGCCGACCACGACTCCATTTTGCTGATCCCTGCCTACAGACAGAAACTAAAACTAGAGGCTCCCACGCTGAGGTCTGTTCAACGCTGGTCCGACCAAGCTTTCTCCACACTCCAAGACTGCTTCCATCACGTGGACTGAGATATGTTTCGTATTGCATCAGATAACAACATTGACGAATACGCTGAATCCTCACTGACTCAACTCCAGCCACTTTAATAATGCGAATTGATGGGAATGATGTAAATATATCACTAGCCACTTTAAACAATGCCACCTTATATAATGTTACTTACCCTACATTATTCATCTCATATGCATACGTATATACTGTACTCTATATCATCGACTGCATCCTTATGTAATACATGTATCACTTGCCACTTTAACTATGCCACTTTGTTTACATACTCATCTTATATGTATATACTGTACTCGATACCATCTACTGTATCTTGCCTATGCTGCTCTGTACCATCACTCATTCATATATCCTTATGTACATATTCTTTATCCCCTTACACTGTGTATAAAACAGTAGTTTAGGAATTGTTAGTTAGATTACTTGTTGGTTATTACTGCATTGTCGGAACTAGAAGAACAAGCATTTCACTACACTCGCATTAACATCTGCTAACCATGTGTATGTGACAAATAAAATTAGATTTGATTTGTCCTGGAGTACTGGTACACAATAGAGAAATAAAACATCTGATGGGGGGAAATGTAAAGTGTTGCAATGTTGTTAATAAATACTATGCTGGCAGTACTAAAGTTTTCTGTGGGAATTGGTACTTGTTTGGGTAGATAGTGTCATGCAGGTGAAAGAGGACCCAAAAGCGACTTAACAGAAACAGAGTTTATTCAAGTCCAAACAGGGAATAACAGAAATCCTCTAGTCTGTAGAGGGGAATAACAGGAGAAGCGGCCACAGACTGCAGGAATTACACCGGGTGGCGCAGGCCGTAGTTGACAGAGACACCTGCTCACACGCAGCATCTGATGAAGGCAAAACACGACAGGACAGGGCGAAACACAATCACAGCACGGTGAATACTAAACAAGGAACCGACGGGACAGGACGAGACGGAACACAAAGGAATAAATAAGGACTCCAATCAGGGGGAAAGGATCGGGAACAGGTGTGGGAAGACTAAATGATGATTAGGGGAATAGGAACGGCTGGGGCAAGCACGGAACGATAGAGAGAAGAGAGCGAGAGGTAGAGAGAGGGAGAGAGAGAGAGGGATAGAAGAGGAAAAGAACCTAATAAGACCAGCAGAGGGAAACTTGAATAGAATGGGGAGCACAGGGACAAGACATGATAATAAATGACAAACATGACAGTACCCCCACTCACCGGCGCCTCCTGGCGCACTCGAGGAAGGAATCCTGGCGGCAACGGAGGAAATCATCGATGAGTGAACGGTCCAGCACGTCCGAGGCAGGAACCCAACTCCTCTCCTCAGGACCCCGTAACCCTCCCAATCCTGAAAATATTGGTGACCCCGTCCCGAAACGCATGTCCATGATCTTATGTACCTTGTAAATAGAGTGCGCTCACGACAAGGACGGGAGGAGGAAGGAAGGCGAACGGGGGTGCGAAGAAAGGGCTTAACACAGGAGACATGGAAGACAGGATGGGCCCAGCCGAAGATGTCGCGGAAGAAGCAGTCGCACAGCGCAGAGATTGACAGACCTGGGAGACACGGAACGGACCAATGAACCGCGGTCAACTTACGGCTGTCGTAGAGGAAGGTTAAAGTGGAAAGCCACACTCTCTGGCACCAGCAATACCTTGGACTCTCAATCCTGCGTTTATTGGCGGCTCCCTCCCGTCTGTGCCCTGTAACGGCAAAGTGCAGAGCCTCACCCTCCTCCAGGTGCGCTCTAACGTTGGACAAGCGCTTGAGCGGAGGAGAGGCGCTGGACTCGGCAAGCTGGGATGAGAACAGAGGGAGGCTGGTAACCCAGACTACTCTGAAACGGAGATAACCCGGTAGCAGGCGAAGGAAGGCGAATTGTGGCGTATTCTGCCCAGAGGAGCTGTTCTGCCCAAGAGCGCAGGGTTTCTGAAAGAAAGGCTGCGTAGTATGCGACCAATGCGTCTGATTGGCCCTCTGCTTGACCGTTAGACTGGGGATGAAACCCGGAAGAGAGACTGACGGACGCACCAATCAAACGACAGAACTCCCTCCAAAACTGTGGCGTGGTGCGGGCCTCTGTCTGAAGCGGCGTCTAACGGGAGGCCATGAATTCTGAATACATTCTCAATAATGATTTGTGCCGTCTCCTTAGCGGAAGGGAAGTTTAGCGGGAATGAAATGTGCCGCCTTAGAGAACCTATCGACAACCGTAAGAATCACAGTCTTCCCCGCAGACAAAGGCAGACCGGTAATGAAGTCTAAGGCGATGTGAGACCATGACTCGAGAAGGAATGGGGAGCGGTCTGAGACGACCGGCAGGAGGAGAGTTACCCGACTTAGTCTGCGCGCAGTCCGGACAAGCAGCCACGAAACGAGGCGCGTGTCACGCTCCTGAGTCGGCCACCAAAAGCGCTGGAGAATAGACGCTTAAGTGCCTCGAACACCGGGATGACCAGCTAACTTGGCAGAGTGAGCCCACTGAAGAGACAGCCAGGCAGTGGAAACAACGAAGGAGGTTACTAGGACAAAGCGCGGCGACGCAGTGTGCGTGAGTGCTTGTAACCTGTCTTTCAATTCCCCAGACTGTTAACCCGACAACACGCCCTAAGGAAGAATCCCTCGGGATCAGTAGAAGCCACAGAACTAAACAGACGGGATAAGGCATCAGGCTTGGTGTTCTTGCTACCCGGACGGTAAGAAATCACAAACTCGAAACGGCCGAAAAACAACGCCCACGAAACGACGGGCATTAAGTCGTTTGGCAGAACGGATGTACTCAAGGTTCTTATGGTCTGTCCAAACGACAAAAGACGGTGCGCCCCCTCCAACCACTGTCGCCATTCGCCTAGGGCTAGCGGATGGCGAGCAGTTCTGATTACCCACATCATAGTTGCGCTCAGATGGCGACAGGCGATGAAAAAAATAAGCGCCAAGGATGAACCTTATCGTCAGACTGGAAGCTGGGATAGAATGGCTCCCACGCCTACCTCTGAAGCGTCAACCTCGACAATGAATTGTCTAGTGGCGTCAGGAAGTAACGAGGATAGGAAGGCGGACGTAAAACGTTCTTTAAGAAGATCAAAAGCTCCTGGGCGGAACCGGACCACTTAAAAACACGTCTTGACAGAAGTAAAGAGCTGTGAGAGGGGCAGCAACTTGACCGAAATTACGAATGAAACGCCGATAGAAATTAGCGAAACCTAAAAAGCGCTGCAACTCGACACGTGACCTTGGAGCGGGCCAATCACTGACAGCTTGGACCTTAGCGGAATCCATCTGAATGCCTTCAGCGAAATACGGAACCGAGAAAGGCAACGGAGGGAGAGCATGAAAAGAGCACTTCTCAGCCTTTACGTAGAGACAATTCTCTAAAGGCGCTGTAGAACACGTCGAACGTGCTGAACATGAATCTCGAGTGACGGAGAAAAAATCAGGATATCGTCAAGATAGACAAAAACAAAGATGTTCAGCATGTCTCTCAGAACATCATTAACTAATGCCTGAAAAACAGCTGGCGCATTGGCGGGCCGAGCGGCAGAACCCGGTACTCAAATGCCTAACGGAGTGTTAAACGCCGTTTCCCTCGTCCCCCTCTCTGATGCGCACGAGATGGTAGCGTTACGAAGATCAACTTAGTAAAGCACCTGGCTCCCTGCAGAATCTCGAAGGCTGATGACATAAGGGGAGCGGATAACGATTCTTAACCGTTATGTCATTCAGCCCTCGATAATCACGCAGGGCGCAGAGTACCGTCCTTCTTCTTAACAAAAGGAACCCCGCCCGGCCGGAGAAAGGCACTATGGTACCGGCGTCAAGAGACACAGACAAATAATCTCGAGAGCCTTACGTTCGGGAGCCGACAGAGAGTATAGTCTACCTCGAGGAGGAGTGGTCCCCGGAAGGAGATCAACTACAATCATACGACCGGTGAGGAGGAAGGAGTTGGCTGGGACCGACTGAAGACCGTGCGCAGATCATGATATTCCTCCCGGCACTCTGTCAAATCGCCAGGTTCACTCCTGAGAAGTAGGGACAGAAGAAAGCGGGAGGGATGGCAGACATTAAACACTTCACATGACAAGAAACGTTCCAGGATAGGATAGAGATTACTAGACCAATTAATAGAAGGATTATGACATACTAGCCAGGGATGACCCAAAACAACAGAGTGTAAACAGTGAACGGAAAATCAAAAATAGTCTCACTGTGGTTACCAGATACTGTGAGAGTTAAAGGTAGTGTCTCAAATTTGATACTGGGAAGATGACTACCATCTAAGGCAAACATGGGCGTAGGCTTGTCTAACGGTCTGAAAGGAATGTTATGTTTCCGAACCCATAGCCGTCCATGAAACAACCCTCAGCCCCAGAGTCAATCAAGGCACTGCATGTAGCACCAGACGGTCAGCGTAGATGGACCGACATAATAAGTACAAGATCTAGATGAAGGGACCTGAGTAGTAGCTCACCAGTAGCCCTCCGCTTACTGATGGGCTCTGGCCTCTTACTGGACATGAATTAACAAAATGTCCAGCAACTCCATAATAGAGGCACAGGCGGTTGGTGATCCTCCGTTCCCTCTCCTTAGTCGAGATGCGAATCCCTCCCAGCTGCATGGGCTCAGTCTCAAAGCCAGGAGGGAGATGGTTGCGATGCGGAGCAGGAAACACCGTTGATGCGAGCTCTCTTCCACGAGCCCGGTGACGAAGATCCACCCGTCGTTCTATGCGGATGGCGAGAGCAATCAAGAGTCCACATCTGATGGAACCTCCCGAGAGAGAATCTCATCCTTAACCACTGCGTGTGGAGTCCCTCCAGAAAACGGCCGAGCAGCGCCAGCTCGTTCCACTCACTAGAGGCAGCAAGAGTGCGAAACTCAATAGAATAATCCGTTATGGACCGTTCACCTTGGCATAAGGAAGCCAGAGCCTAGAAGCCTCCTACCAAAAACTGAACGGTCAAAACCCGAATCATCTCCTCTTTAAAGTTCTGGAACTTGTTAGAGCAATCAGCCCTTGCCTCCCAGATAGCTGGCCCCATTCTCGAGCCCGGCCAGTAAGGAGTGAAATGACGTAAGCAACCCGAGCTCTCTCTCTAGAGTATGTGTTGGGTTGGAGGAGAACACAATCTCACTGCGTGAAAGGAGCGGCACTCAGTGGGCTGCCCGGAGTAGCAAGGTGGGTTATTAACCCTAGGTTTCTGGAGGCTCGGCAGGCCAGGAAGTAACAGGTGGCACGAGGCGTGGACTCTGGAACTGTCAGAGGTCGGAAACCTGAGCGGCCAGGTTCTCCACGGCATGGCGGCAGCAGGCAAGTCCTGCTCGGTGTCTGCCGAGCATGGCTCCTTGGATCTCGACGGCAGTGTAACGAGCGTCTGAAGTCGCTGGGTCCATTCCTTAGTCGGTTCCTTCTGTCATGCAGGTGAAAGAGGACCCAAAAGCGACTTAACAGAAACAGTTTATTCAAGTCCAAACAGGGAATAACAGAAATCCTCTAGTCTGTAGAGGGAATAACAGGAGAAGCCGGCCACAGACTGCAGGTCGCTTGGCGGGTAAGCGCAGGCCGTAGTTGACAGACACCTGCTCACACGCAGCATCTGATGAAGGCAAAAACACGACAGGACAGGGCGAAACACAATCACAGCACGGTGAATACTAAACAAGGAACCGACGGGACAGGAACGGAACACAAAGGAATAAATAGGGACTCCAATCAGGGGAAAGGATCGGGAACAGGTGTGGGAAGACTAAATGATGATTAGGGGAATAGGAACAGCTGGGAGCAGGAACGGAACGATAGAGAGAAGAGAGAGCGAGAGAGTGAGAGAGGGAGGGGGAGAGAGAGGGATAGAAAGAGGGAAAGAACCTAATAAGACCAGCAGAGGGAAACGAATAGAATGGGGAGCACAGGGACAAGACATGATAATAAATGACAAACATGAC
>NW_025744587.1:0-8154 GCF_021184085.1 Oncorhynchus gorbuscha
CACACCTGTTCCCGATCCTTTTCCCTGATTAGAGTCCCTATTTCTCTCCTTGTTTTCCGTTCCTGCCCTGTCGGATCCTTGTCTATTGTTCACCGTGCTGTGTCTATGTATCGCCCTGTCGTGTCGTGTTTCCCTCAGATGCTGCGTGGTGAGCAGGTGTCTGAGTCTGCTACGTTCAAGTGCCTTCCCGAGGCAACCTGCAGTTCTTGATCAAGTCTCCAGTCTGTTCTCGTCATTACGAGTAGAATTATGCCTTTTGATTGTAAAGTTACTTTACTGGATTAAAAACTCTGTTTTCGCCAAGTCGCTTTTGGGTCCTCATTCACCTGCATAACAGAAGGATCCGACCAAGAATGGACCCAGCGACTATGGATTCTCTCTACTCTACTCTCGAGTTCCAGGGAGCGATGCTCGGCAGACACGAGCAGGAATTGTCTGCTGCTCGGCATGCCGTTGAAACCCTGGCCGCTCAGGTCTCCGACCTCTCAGGACAGTATCAGAGTCTTCGTCTCGTGTCACCAGCTACTTCCGGTTCTTCCGAGCCTCCGGAACCTAGGGTTAATAACCCACCATGTTATTCTGGGCAGCCCACTGAGTGCCGCTCCTTTCTCACCCAGTGTGATATAGTGTTCTCTCTCCAACCCAACACATACTCAAGAGAGAGCTCGGATTGCCTACGTCATATCACTCCTTACTGGTCGGGCTCGGCAGTGGGGCACAGCTATCTGGGAGGCAAGCGCTGAGTGTACTAACAATTATCTGAACTTTAAAGAGGAGATGATAAGGGTTTTTGATCGCTCAGTTTTTGGGAAAGAAGCTTCCTGGTCCCTGTCTTCCCTATGTCAAGGTAATCGTTCCATAACGGATTACTCTATAGAGTTTCGCACTCTTGCTGCCTCCAGTAACTGGAACGAGCAGGCGTTGCTCGCTCGTTTTCTGGAGGGACTCCACGCGAAGGTTAAGGATGAGATTCTCTCTCGGGAGGTTCCATCCAGCGTGGATTCTTTGATTGAACTCGCCATTCTGTGATTGGGAACCACTCTTGGCATCTTTTCACACGAAGTTCATAGAAGAGCTCGCGTTAACTGTGTCTCCTCTCTCCGACACTACCGGCTTTCCCCACTGACTCAGGTGTTGAGCCCATGCAGCTGGGGTATTCGCATTCCCGACTAAGGAGAGGGAACGGAGAATCACCAACCGCCTCTTTCCTGTCTTATTGCGGCTCCTGCCATCATTTTGTCATTTCATGTCCAGTTAAAGGCCAGAGCTCATCAGTAATGGAGGGCGACTGATAAGCGCTACTAGACGGTCCTCTCCGTCGTACATGTGAGCCACCTACCGGTCCATCTACGCTGGACCGGATCGGCAGCTTCCTGCAGTGCATTAATAGACTCTGGGGCAGAGGGCTGTTTTATGGACGAAGCCTGGGCGCGGGAACATGACATTCCTTCTCAGACAGTTAGGGAGCCCACGGTCATGTTTGCCTTGGATGGTAGTCCTCTCCCCAGTATATTATATGAAACACTACCTTTAACCTCACTGTATCTGGTAACCATAGTGAGACCATTTCTTTTGATTTTTTGTCTACCTTTTACACGGTTGTTTGGGTCATCCCTGGCTAGTGTGTCATAATCCTTCTTTTGATTGGTCTAGTAATTCTATCCTTTCCTGAACGTTTCTTGTCATGTGAAGTGTTTAATGTCTGCTATTTCTCCTGTTTGTTCTGTCCCCTCTTCTCAGGAGGAACCTGGTGATTTGACAGGAGTGCCGGAGGAATATCATGGTCTGCGCACGGTCTTCAGTCGGTCCAGAACCAACTCCCTTCCTCCTCACCGGTCGTATGATTGTTGTTCTGATCTCTTCAAAAAGCGTTTTGCATCCGCTCCTATCCTTGTTGCACCTGACGTCACTAAACAGTTTATTGTTGAGGTTTGTCATGTTTTGTCATATATTGTCTTGTCATTATGCTTTCCCTTCTGTTCGTTTCCCCCTGCTGGTCTTATTAGATTCGTTCCCTTTTTCTATCCCTCTCTCTCCCCCTCCCTCTCTCTTCTCTATCGTTCCGTTCCTGCTCCCAGCTGTTCCTATTCCCCTAATCAATCATTTAGTCTTCCCACACCTGTTCCCGATCCTTTTCCCTGATTAGAGTCCCTATTTCTCTCCTTGTTTTCCGTTCCTGCCCTGTCGGATCCTTATCTATTGTTCACGGTGCTGTGTTTGTGTATCGCCCTGTCGTGTCGTGTTTCCCTCAGATGCTGCGTGGTGAGCAGGTGTCTGAGTCTGCTAGGTTCAAGTGCCTTCCCGAGGCAACCTGCTGTTCAAGATCGAGTCTCCAGTCGGTTCTCGTCATTACGAGTGGAAGTCGGGACGTGCTGGACCGTTTGATCTATGATTTCCTCCGTTGCCGCCAGTGTTCCTCCTCGAGAGCGCCAGGAGGCGCTCGGTGAGTGGGGGGGTACTGTCATGTTTTGTCATATATTGTCTTGTCATTATGCTTTCCTTCTGTTCGTTTCCCCTGCTGGTCTTATTAGGTTCGTTCCCTTTTCTATCCCTCTCTCCCCCTCCCTCTCTCTCTTCTCTCTATCGTCCGCTCCTGCTCCCAGCTGTTCCTATTCCCCTAATCAATCATTTAGTCTTCCCACACCTGTTCCCGATCCTTTTCCCTGATTAGAGTCCCTATTTCTCTCCTTGTTTTCCGTTCCTGCCCTGTCGGATCCTTATCTATTGTTCACGGTGCTGTGTTTGTGTATCGCCCTGTCGTGTCGTGTTTCCCTCAGATGCTGCGTGGTGAGCAGGTGTCTGAGTCTGCTAGGTTCAAGTGCCTTTCCCGAGGCAACCTGCTGTTCAAGATCGAGTCTCCAGTCGGTTCTCGTCATTACGAGTGGAAGTTGTGTTTTTTTGATTGTATTTACTTACTGGATTAAAGACTCTGTTTTCGCCAAGTCGCTTTTCGGTCCTCATTCACCTGCATAACAAGGTTGACGCGTCGGGGGTGGGCGTGGGAGCCATTCTGTCCCAGCGCTCCGATACTGACGATGGGGTCCACCCTTGTGCGTATTTTTCTCATCGCCTGTCACCGTCGGAACGTAACTATGATGTGGCTAACCGCGAACTGCTCGCCATCCGTTTAGCCCTAGGCAAATGGCGACAGTGGTTGAGGGGGCGCACTCCTTTTGTCGTTTGGACTGACCAAAAGAACCTTGAGTACATCCGTTCTGCCAAACGACTGAATGCGCCATGCTCGTTGGGCGTTGTTTTTCGCTCGTTTCGAGTTCGTTATTTTTATTGCCCGGGTACTAAGAACACCAAGCCTCATGCTTTATCCCGTCTCTTTAGTTCTTCTGTGGCTTCTACCGATCCCGAGGATCCCTTCCTGTTGGGCGTGTCGGGTTGACTGTCTGGGGAATTGAGAGACAGGTTGCTAGCACTCACGCACACTGCGCGCCGCGCGCTTGTCCTAGTAACCTTCTTTTCGTTCCTGTTTCTACTGCCTGGCTGTTCTTCAGTGGGCTCACTCTGCCAAGTTAGCTGGCCATCCCGGCGTTCGGGGTACGCTTGCTTCTATTCGCCAGCGGTTTTGGTGGCCTACTTCAGGAGCGTGACACGCGCCGTTTCGTGGCTGCGTGTTCAGACTGCGCCGCAGAAGAAGTCTGGTAATTTTTTTTCTGCTTCTGCTCCTGGTCTTGCTGGGTCTCAGTCTGTTCCTGCCATCGCATCTCTCCTGTTCTTGTTCCTGCCCTTGCTGTGTCTCAGTCTGTCCCTAGTTGTTACTCTCCTGGCCTGTTTGGTTCTGTTTGCTCTTAAGCTTTCAGTTCTCTACCCGTGTCTCATTTTTTTTTTTAGAGTAGTACCCTAGTTTCCCTTTTATCGTCTCCGTTACGGTCCTGAGGAGAGGAGTTGGGTTCTTTCTCGGGACGTGCTGGACCGTTTGTGATCTATGATTTCCTCCGTTGCCGCCAGTGTTCCTCCTCGAGAGCGCCAGGAGGCGCCGGTGAGTGGGGGGTACTGTCATGTTTTGTCATATATTGTCTTGTCATTATGCTTTCCCTTCTGTTCGTTTCCCCCTGCTGGTCTTATTAGGTTCGCTCCTTTTTCTATCCCTCTCTCCCCTCCCTCTCTCTCTTCTCTCTATCGTTCCGTTCCTGCTCCCAGCTGTTCCTATTCCCCTAATCTATCATTTAGTCTTCCCACACCTGTTCCCGATCCTTTCCTGATTAGAGTCCCTATTTCTCTCCTTGTTTTCCGTTCCTGCCCTGTCGGATCCTTGTCTATTGTTCACCGTGCTGTGTCTATGTATCGCCCCTGTCGTGTCGTGTTTCCCTCAGATGCTGCGTGGTGAGCAGGTGTCTGAGTCTGCTACGTTCAAGTGCTTTCCCGAGGCAACCTGCAGTTCTTGATCAAGTCTCCAGTCTGTTCTCGCCATTACGAGTAGAATTATGCCTTTTGATTGTAAAGTTACTTTACTGGATTAAAAACTCTGTTTTCGCCAAGTCGCTTTTGGGTCCTCATTCACCTGCATAACAAAAATCCTACAATGTGATGTTCTGATTTTTTTTTCTCATTTTGTCTGTCATAGTTGAAGTGTATCTATGATGAAAATTACAGGTCGTTGTGAACAGAGTCCCCATGGTGGCGGTGGGGTTATGGTATGGGCAACGGACAACGAACACAATTGCATTATTGCGATGGTAATTTGAACACACAGGGATACCATGACAAGATTTTTTGAGGCCCATCATGTTTCAGCATGATAATGCATGGCCGCATGCCGCAAGGATCTGTACACACCTCCTGGAAGCTGAAAATGTCTAATTTCTTCCATGGCCTGCTCCCCAGACATGTCACCCAAATAGCACGTTTGGGATGCTCTGTCTGGAACAACATGTACGACAGCGTGTTCCAGTTCCCGCCAATATCCAGCAACACCGCACAGCCATTGAAGAGTGGGACAAAATTCCACAGGCTATAGGCAACAGCCTGATCAACTCTATGCAAAGGAGATGTGTCTCGCTGCATGAGGCAAATAGTGGTCACACCAGATACCGACTGGTTTTCTGATCCACTCCCTACCTTTTTTAAGGTACCTGTGACCAACAGATGCATATCTGTATTTCTAGTCATGTGAAATCCATAGATTAGGCCCTAATGAATATATTTAAATTCACTGTCTGTAAACTCAGTAAAATCTTTTGAAATTGTTGCATGTTGCGTTTATAATTTTGTTCAGTGTAGTTAGATATGATTGTCTGTAAATGAGATTATCAGATCCGATGAAACCGTGACTGCAATTCAGAATAACCAGGAGGAGTCCGAGTGTCATCTGCATAAAGAAGCCCTATCGTTGTTAATTTGGAACACTGTGTGTTCTTGGCTGTGATTGCAGCACAATCTTGAGTGTGTATTGTATTCTATCAGCCATTAATTCAGTTGCTGAGCACAGATGAGAGCATCTGGTAGACATAATTGTGACTGCTATTTGGAAGACTGAGCACAGTGTCCGTGAACGATGTCTTTGACCTCCTTTGAATGAGGCAGTGTATATCTAATCAATAAGGTCTAAGGAGATGTGGTACAGTGCTTTTGGAAAAGTATTCAGACCCCGTGAATTTTACACATTTTGTAACATCACAGCCTTGTTCTAAAATGTATTTATTTTTATCCTCATCAATCTACTCACAATAACATGTTTTAAGAAATTGTTGCTAATTTAATTAAAAACATAAACCAGAAAACCCTTATTTACATAAGTATTCAGACCCTTTGCTATGAGACTAGAATTTGAGCACAGGTGCATCCTGTTTGTATCGGTCATCCTTGAGATGTCTCTACAACTTGGAGTCCACCTGTGGTATATTCAATTGATTGAACAAGATTTGGAAAGGCATCTGTTTAAATGAGGTCCCACAGTTGACAGTAGATTTCAGAGCATAAACCAAGCCATGAGGTAGAAGGAATTGTCTGTAGAGTTCTGAGACAGGATTGTGCCGAGGCACAGATCTGGGGAAGGGTACCAAAATATTTCTGCAGTATTGAAGATCCCCAAGAACACAGTGGCCTCCATCATTCTTAAATGGAAGAAGTTTTGGAACCACCAAGACTCTTCCGAGTGATCCCCCCAGCCAAACTGAGTCATCGGGGAGAGGGGCCTTGTCAGTGAGGTGACCAAGATCCCGATGGTCACTATGACAGAGCTCCAGAGTTTGTTGGATGTGTAAAGTACTTAAGTAAACATACTTTAAAGTACTACTTAAGTCATTTTTTGTGTGTATGTACTTTACTATTTATATATTTGACTGCTTTTAGTTTTACTACACTACATTCTTTAAGAAAATATTGTACTTTTACTCTGTACATTTTCCTTGACACCCAAAAGTACTCGCTACATTTTGAATAGTTAGCAGGACAGGAAAATAGTCAAATTCACAAACTTATCAACCGAACATCCCTGGTCATCCCTACTGCCTCTGATCTGGTGGACTCACTAAACACACATGTTTTGTTTGTAAATGATGTCTGAATGTTGAGAGTCCCTGTCTTTCCATAAATTTAAAAATCAAGAAAATGATGCCATCTGGTTTGCTTAATATTGTAACGGTTTTCTTTAGGTGAAGTAGAGGCGGACCAAAATGCAGCGTGGTTTCTTTGATTCATGATTAATAACAAAAAAGATAAAACACTAACACTACAAAAACAATAAACGTGGAAAACCAAAAACAGCCCTATCTGGTGCAAAACACAGAGACAGGAACAATCACCCACAAACACACAGTGAAACCCAGGCTACCTAAATATGGTTCCCAATCAGAGACAATGACTAACACCTGCCTCTGATTGAGAACCATATCAGGCCAGACATAGAAATAGACAAACAAGACATCCAACATAGAATGCCCACTCAGATCACACCCTGACAAACCAAAACATAGAAACATACAAAGCAAACTATGGTCAGGGTGTGACAAATAAGTATTTTTTTAAATTATTTATACTTTTACTTTTGATACATAATGTATTTTAAACCAAATACTTTTCGACTTTTACTCAAATATAATTTTACTGGGTGACTTTTACTTTCACTTGAGTCATTTTCTAGTAAGGCATCTTTTACTCTTACTCAAATATGACAGTTGGATACTGTCCACCACTGCACTCCACCAATCAGGCTTTATGGTACATTAGAGTGGCCAGATGAAAGACACTCCTCAGTAAAAAGGCACATGACTGCCCGCTTGGAGTTTGCCAAAAGACACCTAAAGAGACTCAGACCATGAGAAACAAGATGGTCTCTGGTCTGATGAAACCAAGATTGAACTCTTTGGCCTGAATGCCAAGAATTATGTCTGGGGGAAACCTGTTACCATCCCTACGGTAAAGCATTGTGGTGACAGCATCATACTATGGGGATGTTTTTCAGCGGCAGGGACTTAGTGACCGTCAGGATAGAGGGAAATATGAAAGGAGCAAAGTACATAGAATTTTTATTTTAATTTTAATTGTTTTACTTTGCTTATTGGATTTTCAACACCAGCATTTACAAAATAATTGCACTTGTAAGTTATTTGGTAGTAATATAAAACAACACATCAAATACAACAATGCAGCAAAACAAAAGAGGAGACAGAAAGATATATAAAAATGTACAAAAATAAGACAAAATATATATATTTTGATACAGTTGTTACAGGTCAACTAGCACAGATAATACAGTCCTTAACATCCGAGATGCCATGTATACACATACCAGGCCTCTTACATCACCGATATATAAATATACATCACTCTGGAACTGCAGGAAATGTAGTCATTTAACATAAGAAAATAAGGAGCCCACATTGCATAGAATTTGTCTATAGACCCATTGAGGGTGGGTTACGTTTTTTCCAACTTTATGCATTTCAAAATGGATTTAATCCAAAGAGCATGAGAAAGGGATGCAGAGGATTTCCATCTAAATCAAATTCTTCTAACAAAGTGACAAAGGCAATTATATCCTTAATCATTTTGATCAGTTGTAATGTGGGTAAGGAAACACCAAATAATGCATAAAAGGATCTAGTTTGATCTGTGTGCTGTTTAATTTGAGAGTGTTAAAACTTCTTATGGCTGCATTACCGTTAACGGGAGCGATATGACAACAACCAGTGAAAGTACAGG
>NW_025744588.1:0-8145 GCF_021184085.1 Oncorhynchus gorbuscha
AGAGAGAGAGAGAAACCCATCAGGAGCCTCTACGCTACTTTACATTTCAGTCATACACTTCCCTATGGCCCACGTGGAGACTTTAGCAGCTACTATCTCTCCCACTGTGACAGTCCAGTCATCCATCCCATTCAGCCCACACAGATAGTGTTCACCCCAAATGGTACCCGATTTCCTACATAGTGCACTACTTTTGGCCAGAGCCCTAGCGAAGTGTAGATAAAATGTTTTATCTCTATATGTGTGTCCTAAATGTCACCCTATTTCGTATATAGTGTGTGGCTTTTGACCGGGGCCCATAGGGGTCTGGTCAAATGTTGTGCACTTTGTAGGGAATAGGGTGCCATTTGGGACTTATGCTATATGGAGGCCCAGTATCTGAGGCAGCAGGAGGAGCAGTAGTTCTGTAATAGTGTGTGACCATGTCGTTATTACTGACCGCCATGGCCCCGGACCTGGTTTACACGGTCAGAGAACGCCACCACACATGGGTTATTTATGTAACCTTTATTTAACTAGTCAGTTCAGAACACATTCCTATATGACGGCCTACATGCGGAGACGGGGAATTTAAAACAATAACATATGAATATAGGACTAAACATATATCACGACAAAACACAACACTACATAAAGAGAGACCTAAGATAACAACATAGTAGCAGCACAACATAACAACAACATGGTAGCAACACAACATGGTAGCAGCACAACATGGTAGCAGCACAACATGGTAGCAACACAACATGGTAGCAGCACAACATAACAACAACATGGTAGCAACACAACATGGTAGCAACACAACATAACAACAACATGGTAGCAACACAACATGGTACCAACACAACATGGTAGCAACACAACATAACAACAACATGGTAGCAACACAACATGGTAGCAGCACAACATGGTAGCAGCACAACATTGTAGCAGCACAACATGGTAGCAACACAACATGGTAGCAGCACAACATGGTAGCAGCACAACATGGTAGCAACACAACATGGTAGCAACACAAGATGGTAGCAGCACAACATAACAACAACATGGTAGCAACACAACATGGTAGCAGCACAACATGGTAGCAGCACAACATGGTAGCAGCACAACATGGTAGCAGCACAACATGGTAGCAGCACAACATGGTAGCAACACAACATGGTAGCAACACAACATGGTAGCAGCACAACATAACAACAACATGGTAGCAGCACAACATGGTAGCAGCACAACATGGTAGCAACACAACATGGTAGCAGCACAACACGGTAGCAACACAACATGGTAGCAACACAACATGGTAGCAACACAAGATGGTAGCAACACAACATGGTAACAACACAACACCATGTTGGACTGTGGGTCAATTAACCTGGTTGGAGTGGGCGTCCTGATTCTAGTTTGTGAGCTAGGCAGGCTGCAGCCTGGGAAGGTCTCCTACTCAGAGGTACGAGATGGGGAGGGGGCGGGGGTAGGTTGACCTCAGGTCTCCCACTCAGAGGTACGAGATGGGGAGGGGGCGGGGGTAGGTTGACCTCAGGTCTCCCACTCAGAGGTACGAGATGGGGAGGGGCGGGGGTAGGTTGACCTCAGGTCTCCCACTCAGAGGTACGAGATGGGGAGGGGCGGGGGTAGGTTGACCTCAGGTCTCCCACTCAGAGGTACGAGATGGGGAGGGGCGGGGGTAGGTTGACCTCAGGTCTCCCACTCAGAGGTACGAGATGCGGAGGGGCGGGGGTAGGTTGACCTCAGGTCTCCCACTCAGAGGTACGAGATGGGGAGGGGGCGGGGGTAGGTTGACCTCAGGTCTCCCACTCAGAGGTACGAGATGGGGAGGGGGCGGGGGTAAGTTGCCCGAGATAGAGGGTGCAGGGAATCTATCAAATAGCACACCTCTAACTTTATTCAGTACTAATGCAATTAGTTGTGCAATTTAGTTTGTGTTTCTTGTTTGAAGTGCAATAGTGTAATAATCAGGTTCTCTTCTTTATGAGTGTGTTATTCTATTTGTGTTATATAGGATTTGTGCAATTTAGTTTTACTTGTGTTATTTGTTTTTTGTTAGCAATAGGTTAATAGTGTGATAATTAGATTCTAATTTGTATTTGTATTTATATACTACAATTTGTAGTAGTATATAAAATGAATGGTGCTTTTTTGTGTTGGGTGGGGCGGCTGAAGGGGGGGTTGCCCAGGGAGCCATACAAGCTAGTGGGGCGGCTGAAGGGGGGTTGCCCAGGGAGCCATACAAGCTAGTGGGGCGGCTGAAGGGGGGTTGCCCAGGGAGCCATACAAGCTAGTGGGGCGGCTGAAGGGGGGTTGCCCAGGGAGCCATACAAGCTAGTGGGGCGGCTGAAGGGGGTTGCCCAGGGAGCCATACAAGCTAGTGGGGGCGGCTGAAGGGGGTTGCCCAGGGAGCCATACAAGCTAGTGGGGCGGCTGAAGGGGGGTTGCCCAGGGAGCCATACAAGCTAGTGGGGCGGCTGAAGGGGGGTTGCCCAGGGAGCCATACAAGCTAGTGGGGCGGCTGAAGGGGGGTTGCCCAGGGAGCCATACAAGCTAGTGGGGCGGCTGAAGGGGGGTTGCCCAGGGAGCCATACAAGCTAGTGGGGCGGCTGAAGGGGGTTGCCCAGGGAGCCATACAAGCTAGTGGGGCGGCTGAAGTGGGGGGTTGCCCAGGGAGCCATACAAGCTAGTGGGGCGGCTGAAGGGGGGTTGCCCAGGGAGCCATACAAGCTAGTGGGGCGGCTGAAGGGGGGGTTGCCCAGGGAGCCATACAAGCTAGTGGGGTGGCTGAAGGGAGGGTTGCCCAGGGAGCCATACAAGCTAGAACCGTCACTGCTTGTATGAAAAGCGTTTCTGGGTTAACAAGGTGCATTAGACATGCAGCACGCATGCTCACGCCGTAATTAACATTTAGTTTGCTCTCTGTGTCTCTCACAACTCTCTCTCTTTCATCACACGTCTGCTTTAAGACCAGCTTCACATCAAAAGGTTCATCATTTACTTACTGATGGTATTTCACTACTTTATCTATTCTTTGTAGATATAAATGATTATATGCAAAATGTTCAAACAAGGTTAGCTAACCTTATACTTGACCTGCGACAATTTATAATCACAAATACCATATATTGAGTTTAAGAATGGGCTACTGAATCCTTCTAGAAATGTCTCTCAGGAAAGAAAGAGCAGGAGCAGTCTCATTGAGGGAAACTGCATAATACCGCTGAGGGCAGCGTGAGCTGGGTAGAAAAACAAACCATGTTGTATGTTATGGGGAAAAGTTAACAGAATCGCACACGCACACACACGCACGCACATGCACACCCAGCACGCGCACACACACGCACGCACACGCACGCACACACACGCACGCACACACACACACACAGTCAGACATATTGGCTCTCTTGGGTTATATATTATGAGTATAATGAGGGCTGCCCGAGGCATTGCAGTTTATATGTTATTAGAATTTCCCAGCAGTTCAGACTAGAATCTATATTTCAGTCATTAACCTCTACAACATCCTATTAGATCATATAGCCTGTATAGAACATACATAATTATACAAAACATTAAAGACACCTGCTCTTTCCATGACATCGACCGACGACCAGGTGAATTCAGTGAAAGTTATGAACCCTTATTAGTCTCACTTGTTATATTCACTTCAATCAGTGTAAGATGAAGAGGAGACAGGTTAAAGTTAAATGTGTTAAGATTTTAAGAGGTTGAATGGGCAAGACAAAACATGTAAGTGCCTTTGAGCTGGGGTCTGGTAGTAGGGGTCTTTGAGCGGGGTCTGGTAGTAGGTCTTTATGACGGGGTCTGGTAGTAGGGGTCTTTGAACAGGGTCTGGTAGTAGGGGTCTTTGAGCAGGGGTCTGGTAAACAAGTGCAGGTGCACACGGTTTGAACGGGGTCTGGTAGTAGGGTCTTTGAGCGAGGATACATTAGTAAGTGGTGCGGTTTTGAAGCAGGGGTCTGGTAGTAGGGGTCTTTGAATGGGGTCTGGTGAGTGCCAGGTGCACCGGTTTGAACGGGGTCTGGTAGTAGGGGTCTTTGAACGGGGTCTGGTAGTAAGTGCCAGGTGAAACCGGTTTGAACGGGGTCTGGTAGTAAGTGCCAGGTGAAACCGGTTTGAACGGGGTCTGGTAGTAAGTGCCAGGTGAAACCGGTTTGAACGGGGTCTGGTAGTAGGGGTCTTTGAACGGGGTCTGGTAGTAAGTGCCAGGTGCACCGGTTTGAACGGGGTCTGGTAGTAGGGGTCTTTGAACGGGGTCTGGTAGTAAGTGCCAGGTGCACCGGTTTGAACGGAGTCTGGTAGTAGGGGTCTTTGAACGGGGTCTGGTAGTAAGTGCCAGGTGCACCGGTTTGAACGGGGTCTGGTAGTAGGGGTCTTTGAACGGGGTCTGGTAGTAAGTGCCAGGTGCACCGGTTTGAACGGAGTCTGGTAGTAGGGGTCTTTGAACGGGGTCTGGTAGTAAGTGCCAGGTGCACCGGTTTGAACGGGGTCTGGTAGTAGGGGTCTTTGAACGGGATATGGTAGTAAGTGCCAGGTGCACCGGTTTGAACAGGGTATGGTAGTAAGTGCCTGGTGCACCGGTTTGAACGGGGTATGGTAGTAAGTGCCAGGTGCACCGGTTTGAACGGGGTATGGTAGTAAGTGCCAGGTGCACCGGTTTGAACGGGGTCTGGTAGTAAGTGCCAGGTGCACAGGTTTGAACGGGGTATGGTAGTAAGTGCCTGGTGCACCGGTTTGAACGGGGTATGTTAGTAAGTGCCAGGTGCACCGGTTTGAACGGGGTATGGTAGTAAGTGCCAGGTGCACCGGTTTGAACGGGGTATGGTAGTAAGTGCCAGGTGCACCGGTTTGAACGGGGTATGGTAGTAAGTGCCAGGTGCACCGGTTTGAACGGGGTATGGTAGTAAGTGCCAGGTGCACCGGTTTGAACGGGGTATGGTAGTAAGTGCCAGGTGCACCGGTTTGAACAGGGTATGGTTGTAAGTGCCAGGTGCACCGGTTTGAACGTGGTATGGTAGTAAGTGCCAGGCGCACCGGTTTGAACAGTGTATGGTTGTAAGTGCCAGGTGCACCGGTTTGAACGGGGTATGGTAGTAAGTGCCAGGTGCACTGGTTTGAACAGGGTATGGTAGTAAGTGCCAGGTGCACCGGTTTGAACAGGGTATGGTAGTAAGTGCCAGGTGCACCGGTTTGAACAGGGTATGGTAGTAAGTGCCAGGTATACCAGTTTGAACGGGTATGGTAGTAAGTGCCAGGTGCACCGGTTTGAACGGGGTATGGTAGTAAGTTCCAGGTGCACCGGTTTGAACGGGGTATGGTAGTAAGTGCCAGGTGCACCGGTTTGAACGGGGTCTGGTAGTAAGTGCCAGGTGCACAGGTTTGAACGGGGTCTGGTAGTAAGTGCCTTTGAACGGGGTATGGTAGTAAGTGCCAGGTGCACCGGTTTGAAAGGGGTATGGTAGTAAGTGCCAGGTGCACCGGTTTGAAAGGGGTATGGTAGTAAGTGCCAGGTGCACCGGTTTTGAAGGTATGGTAGTAAGTGCCGGTGCACCGGTTTTGAAAGAGGTATGGTAGTAAGTGCCAGGTGCAACGGTTTGAAAGGGGTATGGTAGTAAGTGCCAGGTGCAACGGTTTGAAAGGGGTATGGTAGTAAGTGCCAGGTGCACCGGTTTGTTTCAAGAACTGTAACGCTGCTGTGTTTTCACGCTCAGCAGTTTCCCATGTGTATCAAAAATGGTCCACCACCCAAAGAACATCCAGCCAACTTGACACAAATGTAGGAAGCATTGGAGTCAACATGGTCCCATCCCTGTCGAATGCTTTCGACACCTTGTAGAATCCATGCCTGACGAATTGAGGCTATTCTGAGGGCAAAAGGGGGGTGCAGCACAATATTAGGAAGGTTTTTCTTAATGTTTTATACACTCAGAAAGTATTCATGCCCCTTGACTTATCCTCATTTGTTGTGTTACAACCTAAATTCAAAAATGAATTCAATATTTTTCCTCACCCAATTTCACACAATACCCCATAATGACAAAGTGAAAACATGTTTTTAGAAATTGTTGCACATTTTTTTAGCATGAAATACAGAATTATCAATTTACATAAGTATTCACGCCCTTGAGTCAATAGTTCGTAGAAGCACCTTTGGCAGTGAGTCCAGCTGTGAGTCTTTCTGGGTAAGTCTAAGAGCTTTACACACCTGGATGGTACAATATTTGCACATTATTATTTAAAAAATTCTTCAAGCCATTTTCAAGTCTTGCCATATATTTTCATGCCGATTTAAGTCAAAACAGTAACAAGGCCACTCAGGAACATTCAATGTTGTCTTGGTCAGCAACTTGTGTTTTAGGTTATTGTCCTGCTGAAAGGGGAATCTGTCTCCCAGTGTCTGTTGGAAAGCAGCCTGAACCAGGTTTTCCTCTAGGATTATGCATGTGCTTAGCTCTATTCCATTTTCTTTTCATTTTAAAAACTCCCTAGTCCTTGCCGATGACAAGCATACCCATAATAACATGATGCAACCACCACCATGCTTGAAAATATGAAGAGTGGTACTCAGTGATATGTTGTTTGGATTTGTCCCAAACGTTTCACTTTCTATTCAGGAGAAAATGTTCAGGGCAGAACGATAGATTTTTACCTTGTCAACTCAGGGATTCGATCTTGCAACCTTTAGGTTACTTGTCCAAACGCTCTAAACCCTTGAAATTCTGGCCAACTGAGGGACCTTACAGATAATTGTATGTGTTGGGTACAGAGATTAGGTAGTTATTCAAAAATCATGTTAAACACTATTATTGCACACAGTGAGTCCATGTAACCTATTATGTGACTTGGTTAAGCACATTTGAACTCCTGAACTTATTTAGGCTTGCCACATCTAAGAGGCTGGTTGAATACTTATTGACTCAAGACATTTCAGCTTTTCACTTTGTATTAATTTGTAAAAATGTCTAAAGACATAATTCCTCTTTGACATTATGGGCTGTGTGTGTAGGCCAGTGGCACAACATATCGATTGAATACATTTTAAATTCAGGCTGTAAAAACAAAATGTGGAATAAGTCAAGGGAGTTTTTCCTAGCCACCGTGCTTCTACATTTGCATTGCTTGCTCTTTGGGGTTTTAGGCTGGATTTCTGTATAGGACTTTGTGACATCTGCTGATGTAAACATTTGATTGAGTGTGAATACATTTTGAAAGCACTGAATTGTGCTGGAAAAATGTATGTTCTTTCTAATCACCGATTTCTGTGTTCATGCAAGTGACTGATTGAACATGACTGGAAGAAATCTCACTATCAGTATCTGCAATTTAGCAGTACGCCCAGACCCTTTTTTGAGAACGAAAGATATCTCAGTTTCAATGTCTCAGCTAAGAGGAGAAGCCTCGTGAGGTATGTCACGCCATGACCCAGTATTGGTCGGTCACATGAATGAAGTCAACGTTAATGATGAATTAATGATGAATGATGAATAAGCTAAATCATGAAACATAACTTGTCTGTATATAAGAGAGATCTAGCAGGACTGCCCTGATAGAGTGTACTTGGTGTAGTGAGTTGGTTAGAACCTCTCCAATGACGCTGATAATAAAAGAATGATTCATTTAAGATTGACTTTAGTGTCAAGTGTAGAATTTCAATGACTGCATATTATAGGGAATGTCAACAGAATGGCACAGAGTGTACACACACACACACACACACACACACACACACACACACACACACACACACACACACACACACACACACACACACACACACACACACACACACACACACACACACACACACACACACACACACACACACACACACACACACCTGTCTTAGGTTATATTATTAGTATAATGGGGAGGCTTTGTGCTCTCACAGCTGCCAGAACACTTTATATGCTATTATATTTTCACAGTGATTCCAGTCTGCATTCTAAATTCAGTCATTAACATCATATTAGAACATGTAACCTGTATAGAACATGTTTCTGATGTGATAATCCAAATTAAAGAGAGAAAAGGTTCCATGTACGGCCCAGAGATACAGGCAATGGTACATCAACAAGCCTCGCTCATGGCTTTATGTATGAACTATATCCATACTTC
>NW_025744589.1:0-8106 GCF_021184085.1 Oncorhynchus gorbuscha
TAACTCTACTGCTGCTAGTCCGTCTGTACTAACTCTACTGCTGCTAGTCCGTCTGTACTAACTCTACTGCTGCTAGTCCGTCTGTACTAACTCTACTGCTGCTAGTCCATCTGTACTAACGCTACTGCTGCTAGTCCATCTGTACTAACTCTACTGCTGCTAGTCCGTCTGTACTAACTCTACTGCTGCTAGTCCATCTGTACTAACGCTACTGCTGCTAGTCCATCTGTACTAACTCTACTGCTGCTAGTCCGTCTGTACTAACTCTACTGCTGCTAGTCCATCTGTACTAACTCTACTGCTGCTAGTCCATCTGTACTAACGCTACTGCTGCTAGTCCATCTGTACTAACTCTACTGCTGCTAGTCCGTCTGTACTAACGCTACTGCTGCTAGTCCGTCTGTACTTAACGCTTACTGCTGCTAGTCCATCTGTACTAACTCTACTGCTGCTAGTCCGTCTGTACTAACTCTACTGCTGCTAGTCCGTCTGTACTAACTCTACTGCTGCTAGTCCGTCTGTACTAACTCTACTGCTGCTAGTCCGTCTGTACTAACGCTTACTGCTGCTAGTCCGTCTGTACTAACTCCTACTGCTGCTAGTCCATCTGTACTAACGCTACTGCTGCTAGTCTGTCTGTACTAACTCTACTGCTGCTAGTCCGTCTGTACTAACTCTGCTGCTGCTAGTCCGTCTGTACTAACTCTACTGCTGCTAGTCCATCTGTACTAACGCTACTGCTGCTAGTCCGTCTGTACTAACTCTACTGCTGCTAGTCCGTCTGTACTAGCTCTACTGCTGCTAGTCCGTCTGTACTAACTCTACTGCTGCTAGTCCGTCTGTACTAGCTCTACTGCTGCTAGTCCGTCTGTACTAACTCTACTGCTGCTAGTCCGTCTGTACTAACTCTACTGCTGCTGCAGGGGATGGGAGCTCTGCTACTGGAACACTGTAAGTCACCGTGTTTCATAGACTGTGTGTGGGTGTGTGTTGCAGGTTAACTGTTTGCTAGTGTGAGGAAGAAGCATGTGTCAAAAATATGTATTTTGTTGTGTGTGTTGTGTCGTGAGAGACGCTGTGTGTAAGGTTAAGTACTGTATACGTGTCAGTCTTTCAGCTGTGCTGTGTGTGTGTGTGTGTGTGCGCGTGTATTGCTATGTGCTCTGGCTCAGGATTGGCCACATTTAAACATTTAAAACGCATGCCTTTACATTTAAAACACATGCCTTTACATTTAAAACACATGCCTTTACATTTAAAACACATTTAAAACACATGCCTTTACATTTAAAACACATGCCTTTACATTTAAAACACATGCCTTTACATTTAAAACACATGCCTTTACATTTAAAACACATGCCTTTACATTTAAAACACATGCCTTTACATTTAAAACACATGCCTTTACATTTAAAACACATGCCTTTACATTTAAAACACATGCCTTTACATTTAAATCACATGCCTTTACATTTAAAACACATGCCTTTACATTTAAAACACATTTAAAACACATGCCTTTACATTTAAAACACATTTAAAACACATGCCTTTACATTTAAAACACATGCCTTTACATTTAAAACACATTTAAAACACATGCCTTTACATTTAAAACACATTTAAAACACATGCCTTTACATTTAAAACACATTTAAAACACATGCCTTTACATTTAAAACACATGCCTTTACATTTAAAACACATGCCTTTACATTTAAAACACATTTAAAACACATGCCTTTACATTTAAAACACATTTAAAACACATGCCTTTACATTTAAAACACATGCCTTTACATTTAAAACACATGCCTTTACATTTAAAACACATGCCTTTACATTTAAAACACATGCCTTTACATTTAAAACACATGCCTTTACATTTAAAACACATGCCTTTACATTTAAAACACATGCCTTTACATTTAAAACACATTTAAAACACATGCCTTTACATTTAAAACACATTTAAAACACATGCCTTTACATTTAAAACACATGCCTTTACATTTAAAACACATGCCTTTACATTTAAAACACATGCCTTTACATTTAAAACACATGCCTTTACATTTAAAACACATGCCTTTACATTTAAAACACATGCCTTTACATTTAAAACACATGCCTTTACATTTAAAACACATGCCTTTACATTTAACACATTTAAAACACATGCCTTTACATTTAAAACACATTTAAAACACATGCCTTTACATTTAAAACACATGCCTTTACATTTAAAACACATGCCTTTACATTTAAAACACATGCCTTTACATTTAAAACACATTTAAAACACATGCCTTTACATTTAAAACACATGCCTTTACATTTAAAACACATGCCTTTACATTTAAAACACATGCCTTTACATTTAAAACACATGCCTTTACATTTAAAACACATTTAAAACACATGCCTTTACATTTAAAACACATGCCTTTACATTTAAAACACATGCCTTTACATTTAAAACACATGCCTTTACATTTAAAACACATGCCTTTACATTTAAAACATGCCTTTACATTTAAAACACATGCCCTTACACCAAAAACACATGCCTTTACATTTAAAACACATGCCTTTACATTTAAAACACATGTTTTTACATTTAAAACACATGCCTTTACATTTAAAACACATGCCTTTACATTTAAAACACATGTTTTTACATTTAAAACACATGCCTTTACATTTAAAACATGCCTTTACATTTAAAACACATGCCTTTACATTTAAAACACATGCCTTTACATTTAAAACACATGCCTTTACATTTAAACACATGTTTTTACATTTAAAACACATGCCTTTACATTTAAAACACATTTAAAACACATGCCTTTACATTTAAAACACATGCCTTTACATTTAAAACACATGCCTTTACATTTAAAACACATGCCTTTACATTTAAAAAACACATTTAAAACACATGCCTTTACATTTAAAACACATTTAAAACACATGCCTTTACATTTAAAACACATGCCTTTACATTTAAAACACATGCCTTTACATTTAAAACACATGCCTTTACATTTAAAACACATGCCTTTACATTTAAAAAACACATGCCTTTACATTTAAAACACATGCCTTACATTTAAAACACATTTAAAACACATGCCTTTACATTTAAAAACATGCCTTTACATTTAAAACATTTAAAAACATGCCTTTACATTTAAAACACATGCCTTTACATTTAAAACACATGCCTTTACATTTAAAACACATGCCTTTACATTTAAAACACATTTAAAAAAACACTTTACATGTTTTTAAAACACATGCCTTTACATTTAAAACACATGCCTTTACATTTAAAAAAACATTTAAAACATGCCTTTACATTTAAAACACATGCCTTTAAAACATGCCTTTATATTTACATTTAAAACACATGCCTTAACCTTTACATTTAAAACACATGCCTTTACATTTAAAACACATGTTTTTACATTTAAAACACATGCCTTTACATTTAAAACACATTTAAAAACCTTTACATTTAAAACACATGCCTTTACATTTAAAACACATTTAAAAACATGCCTTTACATTTAAAAACACATGCCTTTACATTTAAAACACATGCCTTTACATTTAAAACACATGCTTTACATTTAAAACACATTTAAAACACATGCCTTTACATTTAGAACACATTTAAAAACACATGCCTTTACATTTAAAACACATGCCTTTACATTTAAAACACATGCCTTTACATTTAAAACACATGTTTTTACATTTAAAACACATGCCTTTACATTTACATTTAAAACATGCCTTTACATTTAAAACACATGCCTTTACATTTAAAACACATGCCTTTACATTTAAAACACATGCCTTTATATTTAAAAAACTTACATTTAAAACACATGCCTTTAAATTTACATTTAAAACACATGCCTTTAAATTTACATTTAAAACACATGCCTTTACATTTAAAACACATGGCTTTACATTTAAAACACATTTTTAAAAACACCTTTACATTTAAAACACATGCCTTTTTACATTTAAAACACATTTAAAACACATGCCTTTACATTTAAAACACAAAACACATGCCTTTACATTTAAAACACATGCCTTTACATTTAAAAACACATTTAAAACACATGCCTTTACATTTAAAACACATTTAAAACACATGCCTTTACATTTAAAACAAATGCCTTTTTACATTTAAAACAATGCCTTTACATTTAAAACACATGCCTTTACATTTACATTTAAAACACATGCTTACATTTACATTTAAAACACATGCCTTTACATTTAAAACACATGCCTTTACATTTAAAACACATGCCTTTACATTTAAAACACATTTAAAACACATGCCTTTACATTTAAAACACATGCCTTTACATTTAAAAACACATGCCTTTACATTTAAAACACATGCCTTTACATTACATTTAAAACACATGCCTTTACATTTAAAACATTTAAAACACATGCCTTTACATTTAAAACACATGCCTTTACATTTAAAACAACTTTTACATTTAAAACACATGTTTTTACATTTAAAATACATTTAAAACACATGCCTTTACATTTAAAATACATTTAAAACACATGCCTTTACATTTAAAACACATGTTTTTACATTTAAAACACATGCCTTTACATTTAAAACACATGCCTTTACATTTAAAACACACCTTTACATTTAAAACACATGCCTTTACATTTAAAACACATGCCTTTACATTTAAAACACATGTTTTTACATTTAAAACACATGCCTTTACATTTAAAACACATGCCTTTACATTTAAAACACATGCCTTTACATTTAAAACACATGTTTTTACATTTAAAACACATGCCTTTTTACATTTAAAACACATGCCTTTACATTTAAAACACATGCCTTTACATTTAAAACACATGCCTTTACATTTAAAACACATGCCTTTACATTTAAAACACATGCCGTTACATTTAAAACACATGCCTTTACATTTAAAACACATGCCTTTACATTTAAAACACATGCCTTTATATTACATTTAAAACACATGCCTTTAAATTTAAAACACATTTTAAAACACATGCCTTTACATTTAAAAACACATGCCTTTACATTTAAAACACATGTTTTTACATTAAAAACACATTTAAAAAAAAACATGCCTTTACATTTAAAACACATGCCTTTACATTTAAAAAATGCCTTTACATTTAAACAAATGCCTTTACATTTAAAACACATGCCTTTACATTTAAAACACATGCCTTTACATTTAAAACACATGCCTTACATTTAAAACACATTTACATTTAAAACACATGCCTTTACATTTAAAACATGTTTTTACATTTAAAACACATGCCTTTACATTTAAAACACATGCCTTTACATTTAAAACACATGTTTTTACATTTAAAACACATGCCTTTACATTTAAAACACATGCCTTTACATTTAAAACACATGCCTTTACATTTAAAAAATACATTTAAAACACATGCCTTTACATTTAAAAACACCTGCCTTTATATTTAAACGCATTTAAAACACATGCCTTTACATTTAAAACGCATTTAAAACACATGCCTTTACATTTAAAACTTTTACATTTAAAACACATGCCTTTACATTTAAAACACATGCTTTTTACATTTAAAAACACATGCCTTTACATTTAAAACACATGCCTTTACATTTAAAACACACATTTAAAACACATGCCTTTACATTTCAAAACACATGCCTTTACATTTAAAACACATGCCTTTCAAAACATTTAAAACACATGCCTTTACATTTAAAACAAATGCCTTTACATTTAAAACACATGCCTTTACATTTAAAACACATGCCTTTACATTTAAAACACATGCCTTTACATTTAAAACACATGTTTTTACATTTAAAAAACACATGCCTTTACATTTAAAAACACATGCCTTACATTTAAACACATGCCTTTACATTTAAAACACATGTTTTTATATTTAAAAAACTTTACATTTAAAACACATGCCTTTACATTTAAAACACATGCCTTTACATTTAAAACACATGCCTTTACATTTAAAAACATGCCTTTACATTTAAAACACCTGCCTTTATATTTACATTTAAAACACATGGCTTTACATTAAAAAACACATTTAAAAAACATGCCTTTACATTTAAAACACATGCCTTTACATTTAAAACACATTTAAAACAAATGCCTTTACATTTAAAACACATGCCTTTACATTCAAAACGCATTTAAAACACATGCCTTTACATTTAAAACAAATGCCTTTACATTTAAAACACATGCCTTTACATTTAAAACACATTTAAAACAAATGCCTTTACATTTAAAACACATGCCTTTACATTTAAAACACATGCCTTTACATTTAAAACACATTTAAAACAAATGCCTTTACATTTAAAACAAATGCCTTTACATTTAAAACACATGCCTTTACATTTAAAACACATGCCTTTACATTCAAAACGCATTTAAAACACATGCCTTTACATTTAAAACACATGCCTTTACATTTAAAACACATGCCTTTACATTCAAAACACATGCCTTTACATTTAAAACACATGCCTTTACATTTAAAACACATGCCTTTACATTTAAAACACATGCCTTTACATTTAAAACACATGCCTTTACATTTAAAACACATGCCTTTACATTTAAAACACATGCCTTTACATTTAAAACACATGCCTTTACATTTAAACACATGTTTACATAAAACACATGCCTTTACATTTAAAACACATGCCTTTACATTTAAAACACATGCTTTTACATTTAAAACACATGCCTTTACATTTAAAACACATGCCTTTACATTTAAAACACATGCCTTTACATTTAAAACACATGCCTTTACATTTAAAACACATGCCTTTACATTTAAAACACCTGCCTTTATATTTAAAACGCATATAAAACACATGCCTTTAAATTTCAAACGCATTTAAAACACATGCCTTTACATTTAAAACGCATTTAAAACACATGCCTTTACATTTAAAACACATGGCTTTACATTAAAAAACACATTTAAAAAACATGCCTTTACATTTAAAACACATGCCTTTACATTTAAAACACATTTAAAACAAATGCCTTTACATTTAAAACACATGCCTTTACATTTAAAACACATGCCTTTACATTTAAAACACATGCCTTTACATTTAAAACACATGCCTTTACATTTAAAACACATGCCTTTACATTTAAAACACATGCCTTTACATTTAAAACACATGCCTTTACATTTAAAACACATGCCTTTACATTTAAAACACATGCCTTTACATTTAAAACACATGCCTTTACATTTAAAACACATGCCTTTACATTTAAAACACATGCCTTTACATTTAAAACACATGCCTTACATTTAAAACACATGCCTTTACATTTAAAACACATGCCTTTACATTTAAAACACATGCCTTTACATTTAAAACACATGCCTTTACATTTAAAACACATGCTCTTTACATTTAAAACAAATGCCTTTACATTTAAAACACATGCCTTTACATTTAAAACACATGCCTTTACATTTAAAACACATGCCTTTACATTTAAAACACATGCCTTTACATTTAAAACACATGCCTTTACATTTAAAACACATTTAAAACACATGCCTTTACATTTAAAACACATGCCTTTACATTTAAAACACATGCCTTTACATTTAAAACACATGCCTTTACATTTAAAACACATGTTTTTACATTTAAAACACATGCCTTTACATTTAAAACACATGCCTTTACATTTAAAACACATGCCTTTACATTTAAAACACATGCCTTTACATTTAAAACACATGCCTTTACATTTAAAACACATGCCTTTACATTTAAAACACATGCCTTTACATTTAAAACACATGCCTTTACATTTAAAACACATGCCTTTACATTTAAAACACATGCCTTTACATTTAAAACACATGCCTTTACATTTAAAACACATGCCTTTACATTTAAAACACATGCCTTTACATTTAAAACACATGCCTTTACATTTAAAACACATGCCTTTACATTTAAAACACATGCCTTTACATTTAAAA
>NW_025744590.1:0-8104 GCF_021184085.1 Oncorhynchus gorbuscha
CGTCTCTCTACCACCTCTCTACCGTCTCTCTACTGTCTCTCTACCACCTCTCTACCGTCTCTTTACTGTCTCTCTACCGTCTCTCTACCACCTCTCTACCATCTCTTTACTGTCTCTCTACCGTCTCTCTACCACCTCTCTACCGTCTCTCTACTGTCTCTCTACCGTCTCTCTACCGTCTCTTTACTGTCTCTCTACCGTCTCTCTACCGTCTCTCTACCGTCTCTCTACCACCTCTCTACCGTCTCTTTACCGTCTCTCTACCGTCTCTCTAACACCTCTCTACTGTCTCTCTACCGTCTCTTTACCGTCTCTCTACCGTCTCTTTACCGTCTCTCTACCGTCTCTCTACCGTCTCTTTACTGTCTCTTTACCGTCTCTCTACCGTCTCTCTACCGTCTCTTTACTGTCTCTCTACCACCTCTCTACCGTCTCTTTACTGTCTCTCTACCACCTCTCTACCGTCTCTCTACTGTCTCTTTACCGTCTCTCTACCGTCTCTCTACCGTCTCTCTACCGTCTCTTTACTGTCTCTCTACCACCTCTCTACCGTCTCTCTACTGTCTCTTTACCGTCTCTCTACCACCTCTCTACCGTCTCTCTACCACCTCTCTACCGTCTCTCTACTGTCTCTTTACCGTCTCTCTACCACCTCTCTACCGTCTCTCTACCACCTCTCTACCGTCTCTCTACCGTCTCTTTACTGTCTCTCTACCGTCTCTTTACCGTCTCTCTACCGTCTCTTTACTGTCTCTCTACCGTCTCTTTACTGTCTCTCTACCGTCTCTCTACCGTCTCTTTACTGTCTCTTTACTGTCTCTCTACCACCTCTCTACCGTCTCTCTACTGTCTCTTTACCGTCTCTCTACCACCTCTCTACCGTCTCTCTACCACCTCTCTACCGTCTCTCTACTGTCTCTTTACCGTCTCTCTACCACCTCTCTACCGTCTCTCTACCACCTCTCTACCCGTCTCTCCTACCGTCTCTCTCGTCTTTACTGTCTCTCTACCACCTCTCTACCGTCTCTTTACTGTCTCTCTACCGTCTCTCTACCGTCTCTTTACCGTCTCTCTACCGTCTCTTTACCGTCTCTCTACCGTCTCTTTACTGTCTCTCTACCGTCTCTTTACTGTCTCTCTACCACCTCTCTACCACCTCTCTACCGTCTCTTTACTGTCTCTCTACCACCTCTCTACCGTCTCTTTACTGTCTCTCTACCGTCTCTCTACCGTCTCTTTACTGTCTCTTTACTGTCTCTCTACCACCTCTCTACCGTCTCTCTACCGTCTCTCTACCGTCTCTCTACCGTCTCTCTACCACCTCTCTACCGTCTCTTTACCGTCTCTCTACCGTCTCTCTACCGTCTCTTTACTGTCTCTTTACCGTCTCTCTACCGTCTCTCTACCGTCTCTTTACTGTCTCTCTACCACCTCTCTACCGTCTCTCTACTGTCTCTTTACCGTCTCTCTACCACCTCTCTACCGGCTCTCTAACACCTCTCTACCGTCTCTCTACCACCTCTCTACCGTCTCTCTACCGTCTCTCTACCATCTCTTTACTGTCTCTCTACCGTCTCTCTACCGTCTCTCTACCGGCTCTCTACCGTCTCTTTACTGTCTCTCTACCGTCTCTCTACCATCTCTTTACTGTCTCTCTACCGTCTCTCTACCACCTCTCTACCGTCTCTCTACCGTCTCTCTACCGTCTCTTTACTGTCTCTCTACCACCTCTCTACCGTCTCTCTACCATCTCTTTACTGTCTCTCTACCGTCTCTCTACCGTCTCTCTACCGGCTCTCTACCGGCTCTCTACCGTCTCTTTACTGTCTCTCTACCACCTCTCTACCGTCTCTTTACTGTCTCTCTACCGTCTCTCTACCACCTCTCTACCGTCTCTCTACTGTCTCTTTACCGTCTCTCTACCACCTCTCTAACACCTCTCTACCGTCTCTCTACCACCTCTCTACCGTCTCTCTACCGTCTCTCTACCATCTCTTTACTGTCTCTCTACCGTCTCTCTACCGTCTCTTTACTGTCTACCGTCTCTTTACTGTCTCTCTACCGTCTCTCTACCGTCTCTTTACCGTCTCTCTACCGTCTCTCTACCGGCTCTCTACCGTCTCTCTACCGTCTCTCTACCACCTCTCTACCGTCTCTTTACTGTCTCTCTACCATCTCTTTACTGTCTCTCTACCGTCTCTCTACCGTCTCTTTACCGTCTCTCTACCACCTCTCTACCGTCTCTCTACCGTCTCTTTACTGTCTCTCTACCGTCTCTCTACTGTCTCTCTACTGTCTCTCTACCGTCTCTTTACTGTCTCTCTACCGTCTCTCTACCGTCTCTCTACCGTCTCTTTACTGTCTCTCTACCGTCTCTTTACTGTCTCTCTACCGTCTCTTTACTGTCTCTCTACCGTCTCCTGTCTCTCTACCGTCTCTCTACCACCTCTCTACCGTCTCTCTACCACCTCTCTACCGTCTCTTTACTGTCTCTCTACCGTCTCTCTACCACCTCTCTACCATCTCTTTACTGTCTCTCTACCGTCTCTCTAGCACCTCTCTACCACCTCTCTACCGTCTCTTTACTGTCTCTCTACCGTCTCTCTACCACCTCTCTACCATCTCTTTACTGTCTCTCTACCGTCTCTCTACCGTCTCTTTACTGTCTCTCTACCGTCTCTCTACCATCTCTTTACTGTCTCTCTACCATCTCTTTACTGTCTCTCTACCATCTCTCTAGCACCTCTCTACCATCTCTTTACTGTCTCTCTACCGTCTCTCTACCACCTCTCTACCGTCTCTTTACCGTCTCTCTACCGTCTCTCTACCGGCTCTCTACCGTCTCTCTACCGTCTCTCTACCACCTCTCTACCGTCTCTTTACTGTCTCTCTACCGTCTCTTTACCGTCTCTCTACCAACTCTCTACCATCTCTCTACCGTCTCTTTACTGTCTCTCTACTGTCTCTCTACTGTCTCTCTACCGTCTCTCACCGTCTCTCTACCGTCTCTCTACCGTCTCTCTACCGTCTCTTTACTGTCTCTCTACCGTCTCTCTACCGTCTCTCTACCGTCTCTCTACCGTCTCTCTACCGTCTCTTTACTGTCTCTCTACCGTTTCTCTACCACCTCTCTACCATCTCTTTACTGTCTCTCTACCGTCTCTCTACCGTCTCTTTACCGTCTCTCTACCACCTCTCTACCGTCTCTCTACCGTCTCTTTACTGTCTCTCTACCGTCTCTCTACTGTCTCTCTACTGTCTCTCTTCCGTCTCTTTACTGTCTCTCTACCGTCTCTCTACCACCTCTCTACCGTCTCTCTACCGTCTCTTTACTGTCTCTCTACCGTCTCTTTACTGTCTCTCTACCGTCTCTTTACTGTCTCTCTACCGTCTCCTGTCTCTCTACCGTCTCTCTACCACCTCTCTACCGTCTCTCTACCACCTCTCTACCGTCTCTTTACTGTCTCTCTACCGTCTCTCTACCACCTCTCTACCATCTCTTTACTGTCTCTCTACCGTCTCTCTAGCACCTCTCTACCATCTCTTTACTGTCTCTCTACCGTCTCTCTACCACCTCTCTACCGTCTCTTTACTGTCTCTCTACCGTCTCTCTACCACCTCTCTACCGTCTCTTTACTGTCTCTCTACCGTCTCTCTACCACCTCTCTACCGTCTCTTTACTGTCTCTCTACCGTCTCTTTACCGTCTCTCTACCAACTCTCTACCATCTCTCTACCGTCTCTTTACTGTCTCTCTACTGTCTCTCTACTGTCTCTCTACCGTCTCTCTACCGTCTCTCTACCGTCTCTCTACCGTCTCTCTACCGTCTCTTTACTGTCTCTCTACCATCTCTCTACCGTCTCTTTACTGTCTCTCTACCACCTCTCTACCGTCTCCCTACCATATCTCAATTCCACCTCTCTCTCTAGTACATTACTTCCACAAAACCAAGGCAAAAAGAGTTTGTCTATCTCTTCTTCCATTCTGTCCCAAACAGTCTCTTTACCCTCCTCCCTCGTGTATTAAACCAGTCTCTTTACCTTTCTCCCCTGTGTATTAAACCAGTCTCTTTACCTTTCTCCCCTGTGTATTAAACCAGTATCTTTACCTTTCTCCCCTGTGTATTAAACCAGTCTCTCTCTTCCCCTTTCTGTCCCAAACAGTCTCTGTACCTTTCTCCCTCGTGTATTAAACCAGTCCCCTCTCTCTCTCTCATACACATTCTCCCTGCTCTCTCTCTCTTGCTTGCTCTCTCTCTCTCTCTCTCTCTCTCTCTCTCTCTCTCTCTCTCTCTCTCTCTCTCTCTCTCTCTCTCTCTCTCTCTCTCTTTTCTCTCTATATCTCTCTATCTCTATCTCTATCTCTATCTCTCTCTCATAGGCACACACACACACATAGTATGTCTCACAGCTTCATAAGAAATACCTGAAACCTGAGAGAACTTTCTAAATAACTCATGAAATAAAAAAAAATTCTAATTCACTCACTCTCTTCCCTCACTCTCTGCCTCCATCCCTCTCCTTCTCTCTTTTTTCTCACACACACCCACATACCATCCCCGGCATTGGCAAGCAGTGGCCCATCCTGCCTGTTGCTTTCTCTCTCCCCTCTGAAGCATTGGGCGATCAGTCACATGATGTAATGATCTAAGGGTAGAGCTGTGTGGGGTGTCGTTTTATCCAGGTTTTTTTTAAATCAGATTTTACTGCTCCCTTGAGTTACTTGCTGTGGAATAGAGTTCCATGTAGGCATGGCTCTATGTACTACTGTGCATTTCCAAGAGTCTGTTCTAGCCTGTGAAGAGACCCTTTGTGGCATGTCTTGTGGGGTATGTGTGGGTGTCTGAGGGGTGTGCTAGTTGTCTGAACAGATAGTTCGGTGCTTTCAACATGTCAATACCTCTGAAAAAGACAAGTAGTGATGCAATCAATCTCTCGTCTACTTTGAGCCTGGAGAGATTGACATGCATCGTTTTGATATTAGCCCTCTGCGTACTTTTAAGGTCCAGCCGTGCTGCTCTGTTTTGGGCCAATTATAATTACCCTATGTTCCTCTTTGTGGCACTTGACCATATAAGTGTGAAGTAGTTCATGTGTGATTAAACTACGGCCTGTAGTAAGGTTATTACTGTAAATGAAAACTGAAACAGGAGCGAAAACTAATAATCAAATAACAATTTAGTAAACTCAAATACAATAATTAACAAACCTGTTTTGAAAAACTAAAACTATACTGAAACTATTATCTTTGATACCAAAACAAACTCAAATTAAATAAAAAACTGTATGAATTATATTCAGCTTTACATTTTTTAAATAAATCGAATGGAGATTAAGTTTTTTTTTCTAATGGGGTTTTCAAGGTTCTGAATCTGGCGGTTCACATTGAGATTGACTTTATCATTTAAAAGGTAGACTCAGCGCGATGTCGTTGGCCAAGCGGCACCGTAGATATCGGGGATGTTTGAGTGGTATGGCTAAAGCAACCGACTGTAGATGAAAGTCGAGGAGTGAAATCGTGAAGGTGCATCTGCGACAGCCAAAAGTTGTACACTAATGTGCTTTTCCAACAACCAGGCTCAGATCAACATGGCAGTGTTGCCATTGCTTCAGACCTGGGTTCAAATACTATTTCAAATATCTTAGTGACTTTTACATACATTCAAAGAAAGTGTTCAGATATATTTTATTTGAAAAAGTAGTTGAATATTTTTAGATATTTGGAAATAAACATGGAAAGTATTTTTTTTTAAATACTCAAATACACTGGCTCAAATACACTCCCATGGATTTAACCCAGATATTTACAAATATTATTTGAAATAAGTATTTGAACATACTCTACGCTCAAATGCACAGACAAAAGTATTTTAAATAGCAGATACTGAAATAGACATGTATTTGAACGCAGGTCTGCATTGCATATAAAAGTAATTTTAGGTTTTTGAACGATTCATTGATAACTTCCCAAAACAGAAGATGTGTCACAGACTCTTTCCATTTCCCTGAAAACCGGAACATGTTGGGACTCAGCAGGGACTATGTCCCCATAAACACACACACAAACGTGCACATTAGTACACAAACACACAGAGACACAGGGCGCTTGCACATGCATGCACAAACACATATTTTTCACACACACTCTCCATCTCCATAAATTTTCCCACAGTTGTTTTCCTTGAATCCCATCCCTATCACTTCACCTTTCTCTGGGGGCACTTTCTGCCAAACAGGTTTTCCAAATACTGATCCTTATCTGCCTGTCAGACAGACTTCCGAAGCTCAACCGAGTGTGAAACCTGGAAGTAAAACTCTCCGGGTATCATTCATAAAGTCTGTCCTGTGAGTGAGCTCCTCAATCCCTCATCGCCCGCCAGAACAGACGTTTTCACACATTTCATAATCGGATTAGTTGTTGGATTATAACGCTCATATATAAATGAACCCGACAATTTACTCAACACACAGCCGTTGTTTCCTCGCCAGGTTGCCGGCCTGTTCTGTGGGAAAGGTATTTGAACATATTCTGAAATACAATTAGAAAATACTCAAATCCACAGAAAAAAAAAAAAAAAAAAAGTATTTTAAACACCAGATACTGAAATAGACATGTATTTGAACGCAGGCCTGCATTGCTTATAAAAGTTTTTCTTTATAATGTTGAAATAAACATGCACGGTGTTTAACCCCCATATCACTAGTGATTTGCAGTTTGCGAACGATTCATTCATTTTGAACATATCACGGTTCAGGATAAGACCCGGATGGAGACACAGGAGGCGGATAGTACGATTCTCAGAATATCTATGATAACAAAGGAGGCAGGCCGAGGGCAGGCTGTGGTTTGTAAACAAGGTCAGAGTCAGGCAGGTACAGAACGACAGGCACTCAGGGTCAGGCTCAGGGTCAGGCTCAGGGTCAGGCTCAGGGTCAGGCTCAGGGTCAGGCCAAGCAGAAAGGTCAGAGTCAGTCATGTACAGAACGACAGGCAGGCTCAGGGTCAGGCTCAGGGTCAGGCTCAGGGTCAGGCTCAGGGTCAGGCTCAGGGTCAGGCTCAGGGTCAGGCCAAGCAGAAAGGTCAGAGTCAGGCATGTACAGAACGACAGGCAGGCTCAGGGTCAGGCCAAGCAGAAAGGTCAGGAGTGACAGGCATCAGGGTACAGAACGACAGAAGGCAGGCTCAGGGTCAGGCCAAGCAGAAAGGTCAGAGTCAGGCATGTACAGAACGACAGGCAGGCTCAGGGTCAGGCCAAGCAGAAAGGTCAGAGTCAGGCATGTACAGAACGACAGGCAGGCTCAGGGTCAGGCCAAGCAGAAAGGTCAGAGTCAGGCATGTACAGAACGACAGGCAAGCTCAGGGTCAGGCCAAGCAGAAAGGTCAGTCAGGCATGTACAGAACGACAGGCAGGCTCAGGGTCAGGCCAAGCAGAAAGGTCAGAGTCAGTGGGCATGTACAGAACGACAGGCAGGCTCAGGGTCAGGCCTAGCAGAAAGGTCAGAGTCAGGCATGTACAGAACGACAGGCAGGCTCAGGGTCAGGCTCAGGGTCAGGCCAGGCAGAAAGGACAGACTAGAAAACAAAAACTTAAAAACAGGAAATACGGGAATCACGCTTGTAAGACCAGACAAGACAAGACGAACTGGCAACAGACAAACAGAAAATGCAGATATAAACACAGGGGATGATGGGGAAACAGGAGACAAAGGGCTGCGAGACAGAGGTTTAAGCCCAGACACATGAAAAGTGGAATGTATACGGAAGGTGCGGAGCAACAGAAGATGAACAGCAGTGGGGCTGAGGGTTTTAGAGATGGGGAAGGTGCGATAAGCGGGGGGAAAGTTTATGGACTCCGTCCAGAGGGGCAGATCCCAAGTGGAAATACAAACCCTTTGCCTGAAACGAGAAGGGGAGCAGGGTCTGGAGGCAGTCCGCCTGTCAACGATACCTGGAGTTGGTCTTGTGAAGAGCAGACCGGGCTCTCGTCCAGGTATGGTTGATAGCATGACGAACATCTGGGCAGAGGGTATGCTGACTTCTTCCTCTTGCTCGGGAAAGAGTGGGGGCTGATATTCCAAGGAACACTTGAAGGGCAAGAGACCAT
>NW_025744591.1:0-8050 GCF_021184085.1 Oncorhynchus gorbuscha
GTTTGATTTGTCTTATCTTAGCAATTTCTTCTCAGCTAGCTACATAGCCGTCTTTGTATCAAAGATAATTGCGTAATTATCGTATTTCGCCGTCCTAACGTAGTCTTCACTAACGCGTCCACTGATTAGCTGCACTGAGAAACTTTTACACTCAACTGAACGACTTGATTAGTTTAGTGTTAGCTACCTACATAGCTGTCTTTGCTGTCTTCGTATCATCGTATCATCGTATCCAAGATAATTGTGTTGTTTAGGTTTAGAGTGTGTAGTCTTAGAGTGATTATCTTAATTTACCGAGGTTAGCTAGCCAGCTATTTGTCGTCCTTAACGTAGGTGACTCTGCTAGCTAGCCAACAGCTAGCCAACGCTAGCCAACGTCTTCTGTATAGAACTCAACTACCCGGTCGCATTCACAGGTTGTATCACATTTTCACTTCATTTCATTACAGTACAACGGTTTGATTTGTTTGATCGTAGCTAGCTACTTAGCTAGCTACATAGCCGTCTTTGTATCAAAGATAATTGTGTAGTCTAGAGCGATTTTCTAGGTTCGCTAGCCATCTATTGTCGTTCTTTTAACGCAACGTAACGTAAACAACACTGCTAGCTAGCCTGCTAGCCCCCGAATAGCAACACTGCAGAAACTATTACACTCAACGGAATGACTTGATTAGTGTAGTGTCAACAACGCACCCACTGCCAGCTGGCCTACTTCAGCAGTACTGTATCATTTTAATCATTTTAGTCAATAAGATTCTTGCTACGTAGCTTAACTTTCTGAACATTCGAGACGTGTAGTCCACTTGTCATTCCAATCTCCTTTGCATTAGCGTAGCCTCTTCTGTAGCCTGTCAACTATGTGTCTGTTTATCCCTGTTCTCTCCTCTCTGCACAGACCATACAAACGCTCCTCACCGCGTGGCCGCGGCCACCCTACTCTGGTGGTCCCAGCGCGCACGACCCACGTGGAGTTCCAGGTCTCCGGTAGCCTCTGGAACTGCCAATCTGCGGTCAACAAGGCAGAGTTCATCTCAGCCTATGCCTCCCTCCAGTCCTCGACTTCTTGGCACTGACGGAAACATGGATCACCACAGACAACACTGCTACTCCTACTGCTCTCTCTTCGTCCGCCCACGTGTTCTCGCACACCCCGAGAGCATCTGGTCAGCGGGGTGGTGGCACCGGGATCCTCATCTCTCCCAAGTGGTCATTCTCTCTTTCTCCCCTTACCCATCTGTCTATCGCCTCCTTTGAATTCCATGCTGTCACAGTTACTAGCCCTTTCAAGCTTAACATCCTTATCATTTATCGCCCTCCAGGTTCCCTCGGAGAGTTCATCAATGAGCTTGATGCCTTGATAAGCTCCTTTCCTGAGGACGGCTCACCTCTCACAGTTCTGGGCGACTTTAACCTCCCCACGTCTACCTTTGACTCTTTCCTCTCTGCCTCCTTCTTTCCACTCCTCTCCTCTTTTGACCTCACCCTCTCACCTTCCCCCCTACTCACAAGGCAGGCAATACGCTCGACCTCATCTTTACTAGATGCTGTTCTTCCACTAACCTCACTGCAACTCCCCTCCAAGTCTCCGACCACTGCCTTGTATCCTTTTCCCTCTCGCTTCTCATCCAACACCTCCCACACTGCCCCTACTCGGATGGTATCGCGCCGTCCCAACCTTCGCTCTCTCTCCCCCGCTACTCTCTCCTCTTCCATCCTATCATCTCTTCCCTCCGCTCAAACCTTCTCCCACCTATCTCCTGATTCTGCCTCCTCAACCCTCCTCTCCTCCCTCTCTGCATCCCTTGACTCTCTATGTCCCTATCCTCCAGGCCGGCTCGGTCCTCCCCTCCCGCTCCGTGGCTCGATGACTCATTGCGAGCTCACAGAACAGGGCTCCGGGCAGCCGAGCGGAAATGGAGGAAAACTCCCGCCTCCCTGCGGACCTGGCATCCTTTCACTCCCTCCTCTCTACATTTTCCTCCTCTGTCTCTGCTGCTAAAGCCACTTTCTACCACGCTAAATTCCAAGCATCTGCCTCTAACCCTAGGAAGCTCTTTGCCACCTTCTCCTCCCTCCTGAATCCTCCGCCCCCCCCCTCCTCCCTCTCTGCAGATGACTTCGTCAACCATTTTGAAAAGAAGGTCGACGACATCCGATCCTCGTTTGCTAAGTCAAACGACACCGCTGGTTCTGCTCACACTGCCCTACCCTGTGCTCTGACCTCTTTCTCCCTCTCTCTCCAGATGAAATCTCGCGTCTTGTGACGGCCGGCCGCCCAACAACCTGCCCGCTTGACCCTATCCCCTCCTCTCTTCTCCAGACCATTTCCGGAGACCTTCTCCCTTACCTCACCTCGCTCATCAACTCATCCCTGACCGTTGGCTACGTCCTTCCGTCTTCAAGAGAGCGAGAGTTGCACCCCTTCTGAAAAAACCTACACTCGATCCCTCCGATGTCAACAATTACAGACCAGTATCCCTTCTTTCTTTTCTCTCCAAAACTCTTGAACGTGCCGTCCTTGGCCAGCTCTCCCGCTATCTCTCTCTGAATGACCTTCTTGATCCAAATCAGTCAGGTTTCAAGACTAGTCATTCAACTGAGACTGCTCTCCTCTGTATCACGGAGGCGCTCCGCACTGCTAAAGCTAACTCTCTCCTCTGCTCTCATCCTTCTAGATCTATCGGCTGCCTTCGATACTGTGAACCATCAGATCCTCCTCTCCACCCTCTCCGAGTTGGGCATCTCTCGGCGCGGCCCACGCTTGGATTGCGTCCTACCTGACAGGTCGCTTCCTACCAGGTGGCGTGGCGAGAATCTGTCTCCTCACCACGCGCTCTCACCACTGGTGTCCCCAGGGCTCTGTTCTTGGCCCTCTCCTATTCTCGCTATACACCAAGTCACTTGGCTCTGTCATAACCTCACATGGTCTCTCTTATCATTGCTATGCAGACGACACACAATTAATCTTCTCCTTTCCCTTCTGATGACCAGGTGGCGAATCGCATCTCTGCATGTCTGGCAGACATATCAGTGTGGATGACGGATCACCACCTCAAGCTGAACCTCGGCAAGACGGAGCTGCTCTTCCTCCCGGGGAAGGACTGCCCGTTCCATGATCTCGCCATCACGGCCGACAACTCCATTGTGTCCTCCTCCCAGAGCGCCAAGAACCTTGGCGTGATCCTGGACAACACCCTGTCGTTCTCAACTAACATCAAGGCGGTGGCCCGTTCCTGTAGGTTCATGCTCTACAACATCCGCAGAGTACGACCCTGCCTCACACAGGAAGCGGCGCAGGTCCTAATCCAGGCACTTGTCATCTCCCGTCTGGATTACTGCAACTCGCTGTTGGCTGGGCTCCCCTGCCTGTGCCATTAAACCCTTCAACTCATCCAGAACGCCGCAGTCCGTCTGGTGTTCAACCTTCCCAAGTCTCTCACGTCACCCCGCTCCTCCGTTCTCTCCACTGGCTTCCAGTTGAAGCTCGCATCCGCTACAAGACCATGGTGCTTGCTCACGGAGTTGTGAGGGGAACGGCACCTCAGTACCTCCAGGCTCTGATCAGGCCCTACACCCAAACAAGGGCACTGCGTTCATCCACCTCTGGCCTGCTCGCTCCCTACCACTGGGAGGAAGTACAGCTCCCGCTCAGCCCAGTCAAAACTGTTCGCTGCCCTGGCCCCCCAATGGTGGAACAAACTCCTCACGACGCCAGGACAGCGGGAGTCAATCACCACCTTCCGGAGACACCTGAAACCCACCTCTTTAAGGAATACCTAGGATAGGTTAAGTAATCCCTCTCACCCCACCCCTAAGTTTTAGATGCACTATTGTTAAGTGACTGTCCCACTGGATGTCATAAGGTGAATGCACCAATTTGTAAGTCGCTCTGGATAAGAGCGTCTGCTAAATGACTTAAATGTAAAATCTACTGAGGTCACTCATTTATGAACAGAAAGAGGCATCATTATGCTAAGAACACCTGCACACACAATGAGGTGTATTTCATACGCCCTGGCCTCAGTCTTTCCTTCCATCTCCATCGTAGCCTACAATATAAGTCTCCCTCGCATTACAGTAGGTTGCTTTCAAGGGGCATGCTTTTGAATAATATCATTCCCCTAATTGTCCATCTCCAAAGTGTAGTACAGGGAGAAGGACTAACCATTTGGGCTATTTGTAAGTGACCTTATCACAGCTTCTCAAGCTCATCCACACTGATTTATCACCATGCAGTGAAATCCATATTCAGGAGATATCAAACCTTAGGTGCATCCCTGGCACCCCATTCCCTAAATAGTGTACTAATGTTGACCAAAGGCTCTCATCAAAAGTAGTACACTATATAGGAAAGAGGGTGACATTTGGGATGTTAAAGCTATACAGTGACTTGGGCAAGGTAGAATTAATTTTGTAGGTAGAAGAAAGGCATTTATTACTTCACCTGAAATGCCCCCTGAACTGCAATCTGACCTGCCGTCGCAAGTATAGTTTTGGAAAGCTGTAGTTAACAGTGTGCAAGGAGGAAGATTGTATCATTCTTGTAATGTCTTAGTATGTGTATGTGATCCTTGCAAACATTTAACCCACAACTGTGGCATTGCTAGCGCCACGCTCTTAACAACTGACCCACACACTGGACAAACCCAGCTCAGATTGTTCCCTCTAAAAATGTATATAAATGTCCTCAGACTCATTTCCCTGCGTGGCGTGTAAACTGTAAACCCAAGAAGACAATCATCAGAAGCAGAGCTCAGCTTAGCCTCACGACGACAACACAATGAGGCTAGACACTCACTTGACTGCCCTGGATGACTGCATGCCTGTTTTTCCCGTTGTAATCCACCACTTCAATGTAATCCAAGTAGGCGTCTGCCCAGTACACCAGCTTCTTGGCCAGGTCCAGTGCCACGGCTGTGGGTTGCACTGTCTTGTAATCCACCAGCCTGGTTCGGTTGGTGCCGTCCATGTTACAGCGCTCCACCTTGGCTACGTCTCCGTAGTCAGTGAAGAACAGCATCCTACGAGAAGATAATGTGTATAAATAAACTTGTAGAAATATGTCACTGAGTAAACACTTTTATTCAAAGTGACTTAGAGCACAGTGAGTGAATACATAGTAGGTGTATGTGATCATGTAGGCATGTAGTTATTCATGCCTACATTGGTAATGATTCAGAAATATCCACAACACTTTTTGAACACAATTACTACACCTAAGTTAGAGCCAACTACCAAGGACAGTTCTAAATGAACTGGAGTGACTGTATAGAACCTACAGGTTTACAAATGGAAGGAGTTGACAATAAGAAAAGGGGACACGGTACTCAAAACAGATACAAGGAGAATCCTGACGAAACCCATTGCTAATGGTTTAATTGTAGGCATGGTATGAAAAGCAAGCAACCCCACTGAACCTTTTCATTGTAAGTCTTATAAACTGAACTATTAATTTCCTGATTTTACCTATACATGTACAGATAAGAAAATGGTGTGTCAGGGCCAGTATGGTTTTGTAGTTTTGTATGGCTGTCTAAAATGACCACCCACGAGTACCCACTGTTAAGCTAGCAGTCTATGGCCAGCTCTTTCCAGGAGTCTATAGCCAGCCCATTCCTGTCTCAGCACGACAATGCCACTGTGCACAAACCAAGGTCCATACAGAAATGGTTTGTTGAGATCGTTGTGGAAGAGCTTGACTGGCCTTCACAGAGCCTCGAACACCTTTGGGAGCCCATCGAACACCTTTGGGATGAATTGGAAAGCTGACTGCGAGCCAGGCCTAATCGCCCAACATCAGTGCCCGACCTCACTAATGCTCTTGTCACTGAATGGAAGCAAGTGCCCGAAGCAATGCTCCAAAATCTAGTGGATGATGGTCTTTAAACGTCCTATCTGAAGTCTATTTTTCTTCTCCTTTGTAAATATATCTTGTTACCTTTTACAGTAGTTTTTTAGAACGTCTTTCAAAACGTTTTAGGTTCATACATCCTACAATAAATGACATTGGCATGCCTTTCATTGGCCCTTTTTATACCGTTACACTTCCAATACATATAATATATCTATAACTATATCTGCACAAGGACACATTTGTCTAGTCCATAGAACAGTTGTGAAAAACGTCCAGGGCTCCTCTTTGTGCAGTTGTTCCTCAAAAGAGACAAACTGCACATCTCCACAAATCCTTTCTTCCATAAAAATACAGTGAATGTGATACATTCTCTCTGTTAAATACTACTTTCTTTAAAAAAATAATTTAAAACATAATGAGGTGACATTTGGGTTGTACCATGACCTCCATCAAACAGACAATGACTACCAGCACATTATACACGTAATATCTCAAGGTATTGTTGCTTTTGTATTTTTGTGTCCATTAAATTAAAAAACCATGAAAGATGGTGTAGATATAGGAACTGAAAAGAGAAGCTGAATCTGTATTAATTTTGTGATTTCAGTGACATAATTCAATTGAAAAGATAACAGTGTGACTACTCTCCACATCTCCAAATCAAAAGTGTTTCTATCCAATCATCCAATTCCTCACCCCCTCAATCCTAACTTGGAGACCTACCCCAACCAGAAACCATGGATGGATGGCAGCATTCGTGCAAAACTGAAAGCGCGTCCACCGCATTTAACCATGGAAACAGGTCTGGAAATATGGCTGAATATAAACCGTGTAGTTATTCCATCCACAAGGCAATTAAACAAGTGAAATGCCAGTAGAGGGACAAGGTGGAGTCGCAATTCAACGTCTCAGACATGTGGAGTATGTGGCAGGGTCTACAGGATATTACGGACAAAAAAACAGCCATGTCCCGGACATAGATGTCACGCTTCCAGACAAACTAAATACCTTCTTCGCCCACTTTGAGGATAATACAGTGAAACCGTCACAGCTCGCTAACAAAGACTGCGTCCTCCCTATTATTCTCCGTGGTTGATGTGAGTAAAACATTTAAACTTGTTAACCCTCACAAGGCTGCTGGCCAGGACGGCATCCCTAGACGCGTCCTCAGAGCATGCGCAGACCAGCTGGCTGGTGTGTTTACGCACATTCAATCGTTCCCTATCCCGGTCTGTTGTCCCCACATTGCTTCAAGATGGCTACCATGGTTCCTGTACCCAAGAAGGCAAAGATAACTGAACAAAATAACTATCGCCCCGTAGCACTCACTTCTGTCATCATAAAGTGCTATGAGAGACCAGTCAAGGATCATATCACCTCCACCTTACCGGCCACCCTAGACCCACTTCAGTTCGCATACCGGTATAACAGGTCCACAGATGACGCAATCGGAATCACAATGCACACTGCCCTATCCCATTTGGACAAAAATAATACCTATATAAGAATGCTGTTCATTGACTACAGCTAAGCATTCAACACCATAGTATCCTCCAAGCTCATCATCAAGCTGGACGCCCTAGGTCTCAACCCCACCCTGTGCAACTGGGTCCTGGACTTTCTGACCGGGCCGCCCCTGATGGTGAAGGAAGGAAACAACATCTCCACTTCTCTGACCCTCAACACTGGGGCCCCACAAGGGTGTGTGCTCCAGCTCTCTCCTGTACTCCCTGTTCACCCACGACTGCGTGGCCATGCACGCACGTGGTCCTTCTGTAGCTCAGTTGGTAGAGCATGGCGCTTGTAACGCCAGGGTAGTGGGTTCGATTCCCGGGACCACCCATACGTAGAATGTATGCACACATGACTGTACGTCGCTTTGGATAAAAGCGTCTGCTAAATGGCATATATACATATATACATACGCCTCCAACTCAATCATCAAGTTTGCAGACGACATAACAGTAGTGGGCTTGATCACCAACAACGGCAGAGACAGCCTACAGGGAGGGCTTGAGGGCACTAGAAGTGTAGTGTCAGGAAAACAACCTCTCACTCAACGTCAACGAAACAAAGGAGATGATTGTGGACTTCAGGAAACAGCAGAGGGAGCACCCCCCTATCCACATCTAAGGGACAGCAGTGGAGAAGGTGGACATTTTTTATATTCCTGGGCGTACACATCACCGACAAACA
>NW_025744592.1:0-8048 GCF_021184085.1 Oncorhynchus gorbuscha
CCCCTTTCTATATCTCTATCTCTCCCTACCACCCCTTTCTATATCTATATCTCTCCCTACCACCCCCTTTCTATATCTCTATCTCTCCCTACCACCCCCTTTCTATATCTCTATCTCTCCCTACCACCCCTTTCTATATCTATATCTCTCCCTACCACCCCATTTCTATATCTCTATCTCTCCCTACCACCCCCTTTCTATATCTCTATCTCTCCCTACCACCCCCTTTCTATATCTATATCTCCCACTACCACCCCTTTCTATATCTCTATCTCTCCCTACCACCCCCTTTCTATATCTCTCTCTACCATCCCCTTTCTATATCTATATCTCTCCCTAACACCCCTTTCTATATCTCTATCTCTCCCTACCACCCCCTTTCTATATCTCTCTCTCTCCTACCATCCCCTTTCTATATCTATATCTTCTCCCTTACCACCCCATTTCTATATCTCTATCTCTCCCTTCCACCCACTTTCTATTTATCTATCTCTATATCTCCCTACCACCCCCTTTCTATATCTCTATCTCTCCCTACCACTCCCATTTCTATATCTCTCCCTACCACCCCCTTTCTATATCTCTATCTCTCCCTACCCCCCTTTCTATATCTCTCTCTCTCCTACCATCCCCTTTCTATATCCATATCTCTCCCTACCACCCCTTTCTATATCTCTATCTCTCCCTACCACCCCCTTTCTATATCTATATCTCTCCACTACCACCCCCTTTCTATATCTCTATCTCTCCCTACCACCCCTTTCTATATCTCTCCCTACCATCCCCTTTCTATATCTATATCTCTCCCTACCACCCCTTTCTATATCTCTATCTCTCCCTACCACCCCTTTCTATATCTACTCTCTCTCCCTACCATCCCCTTTCTATATCTATATCTTTCCCTACCACCCCATTTCTATATCTCTATCTCTCCCTACCACCCCTTTCTATATCTCTATCTCTCCCTACCACCCCCTTTCTATATCTATATCTCTCCCTACCACCTCATTTCTATATCTCTATCTCTCCCTACCACTCCCTTTCTCTATCTATATCTCTCCCTACCACCCCCTTTCTATATCTCTATCTATATATCTCCCTACCACCCCTTTCTATATCTCTATCTCTATCTCTCCCTAGAACCCCCTTTCTATATCTCTATCTCTCCCTACCACCCCGTTTCTATATCTATCTCCCTACCACCCCCTTTCTATATCTATATCTCTCCCTACCACCCCCTTTCTATATCTCTATCTATATCTCTCCCTACCACCCCCTTTCTATATCTCTATCTCTCCCTACCACCCCCTTTCTATATCTCTATATCTCCCTACCACCCCTTTCTATATCTCTATATCTCCCTACCACCCCCTTTCTATATCTCTTCCTACCACCCCTTTCTATATCTCTATCTCTCCCTACCACCCCCTTTCTATATCTCTATCTCTCCCTACCACCCCCTCTCTATATCTATATCTCTCCCTACCACCCCATTTCTATATCTATCTCTCCCTTCCACCCACTTTCTATTTCTCTATCTATATCTCTCCCTACCACTCCCTTTCTATATCTCTATCTCTCCCTACCACCCCCTTTCTATATCTCTATCTCTCCCTACCACCCTCTTTCTATATCTCTCCCTACCATCCCCTTTCTATATCTATATCTCTCCCTAACACCCCTTTCTATATCTCTATCTCTCCCTACCACCCCCTTTCTATATCTCTCTCTCTCCCTACCATCCCCTTTCTATATCTATATCTCTCCCTACCACCTCCATTTCTATATCTCTATCTCTCCCTACCACCCCCTTTCTATATCTCTATCTCTCCCTACCACCCCTTTCTATATCTATATCTCTCCCTACCACCTCATTTCTATATCTCTATCTCTCCCTACCACTCCCTTTATCTATCTATATCTCTCCCTACCACCCCCTTTCTATATCTCTATCTATATATCTCCCTACCACCCCCTTTCTATATCTCTATCTCTATCTCTCCCTAGAACCCCCTTTCTATATCTCTATCTCTCCCTACCACCCCGTTTCTTATATCTCTCCCTACCACCCCCTTTCTATATCTATATCTCTCCCTACCACCCCTTTCTATATCTCTATCTATATCTCTCCCTACCACCCCCTTTCTATATCTCTATCTCTCCCTACCACCCCTTTCTATATCTCTATATCTCCCTACCACCCCCTTTCTATATCTCTATATCTCCCTACCACCCCTTTCTATATCTCTTCCTACCACCCCTTTCTATATCTCTATCTCTCCCTACCACCCCTTTCTATATCTCTCTCTCCCTACCACCCCTCTCTATATCTATATCTCTCCCTACCACCCCATTTCTATATCTATCTCTCCCTTCCACCCACTTTCTATTTCTCTATCTCTATATCTCCCTACCACCCCCTTTCTATATCTCTATCTCTCCCTACCACCCCCTTTCTATATCTCTATCTCTCCCTACCACCCCTTTCTATATCTCTATCTCTCCCTACCACCCCTTTCTATATCTCTATATCTCCTACCACCTTTCTATATCTCTATATCTCCTACCACCCCTTCTATATCTCTTCCTACCACCCCCTTTCTATAATCTCTATCTCTCTCTCCACCTTTCTATAATCTCTCTACTCCCACTCTCTGTATCTGTATCTCCTGCCACTTCGTTTCTGTAATCTGTCTCTCCTATTCCCACTTAGCTCTGTTCTCTGTCTCTGTAATCTCCCTGCCCCTTTCTGTATCTCTGTCTCTCTGCCCTTGCTCTGTGTCTGTAATCTGTCACCCACTTGGCTTTCTGTAATGTGTAATCTTGCCGCCCCTTTCTGTGTCTGTCTCCTGCCGCGGCTCTCAATCTTTGTCTCCCTGCCGCCCCTTTCTTGTCTGTCCATCCTGCCACGCCCGGCTCTGTGTCTGTGTCGCCTCCACCCCCTTTCTATATCTCTCTATCTCAATAATCTATATCTCTCCCTACCACCCCTTTCTATATCTCTATCTCTCCCTACCACCCACTTTTTATTTCTCTATCTCTATATCTCTCTAACACCCCTTTCTATATCTCTCCCTACCACCCCCTTCTATATCTTTATCTCTCCTACCACCCCATTTCTATATCTATATCTCACCCTACCACCCCTTTCTAGATCTATCTCTCCCTTCCACCCACTTTCTATTTATCTATCTCTATATCTCCCTTTACCAACTCCTATATCTCTATCTCTCCCTACCGCCCCTTCTACATCTCTATCTCTCCCTACCACCCCCTTTCTATATATCTATCTCTCCTACCACCCCTTTCTATATCTATCTCTACCCTACTCTCCTCACCCCCTTTCTATATCTATATCTCTCCCTACCACCCCCTTTCTATATCTGTATCTTTCCCTACCACCCCCTTTCTATATCTTATCTCTCCCTTCCACCCACTTTCTATTTCTCTATCTCTATATCTCCCTACCACCCCTTTCTATATCTCTATATCTCCCTACCACCCCCTTTCTATATCTCTATCTCTCCCTACCACCCCCTTTCTATATCTCTATCTCTCCGTACCACCCCTCTCTATATCTATATCTCTCCCTACCACCCCATTTCTATATCTCTCTCTCCCTTCCACCCACTTTCTATTTCTCTATTTCTATATCTCCCTACCACCCCTTTCTATATCTCTATCTCTCCCTACCACCCCCTTTCTATATCTCTATCTCTCCCTACCACCCCCTTTCTATATCTCTCTCTCCCTACCACCCCCTTTCTATATCTATATCTCTCCCTACCACCCCCTTTCTATATCTTTATCTCTCCCTACCACCCCCTTTCTATATCTCTCTCTCCCTACCACCCCCTTTCTATATCTCTATCCCTCCCTACCACCCCCTTTCTATATCTATATCTCACTTCCACCCACTTTGTATTTCTCTATCTCTCCCTACCACCCACTTTCTATTTCTCTATCTCTGTAATCTCTCTACCACCCCCTTTCTCTATCTATATCTCTCCCTACCACCTCATTTCTATATCTCTATCTCTCCCTACCACCCCATTTCTATATCTCTATCTCTCCTTACCACCCCCTTTCTATATCTCTATCTCTCCCTACCACCCCCTTCTATATCTCTCCCTACCACCACACTTTCTATTTCTCTATCTCTATATCTCTCTACCACCCCCTCTCTATATCTATATCTCTCCCTACCACCCCATTTCTATATCTATCTCTCCCTTCCACCCACTCTATTTCTCTATCTCTATATCTCCCCTACCACCCCCTTTCTATATCTCTATCTCTCCCTACCACCCCTTTCTATATCTCTATCTCTCCCTACCACCCACTTTTTAATATCTATGTCTCTCCTACTGCACCCCTTTCTGTAATCTGTAATCTCTCCCTGCACCCCAGCCTGCGTAATCTTAATCTCCTACCACTTTCTGTTTCTCTATCTCTATATCTCTCTACCACCCCCTTTCTATATCTATATCTTTCCCTACCACCCCTTTCTATATCTCTATCTCTCCTACCACCCACTTTCTGTTTCTCTATCTCTATATCTCTACCACCCCTTTCTCTATCTATATCTCCCTACCCCATTTCTATATCTCTATCTCTCCCTACCACCCCATTTCTATATCTCTATCTCTATCTCTCCCTACCACCCCATTTCTATATCTATATCTCTATCTCTCCCCACCACTCCTTTCTATATCTATATCTCTCCCTACCACCCCTTTCTATATCTCTATCTCCCTACCACCCCGTTCTATATCTCCCCTACAACCCCATTTCTATATCTCTATCTCTCCCTACCACCCCCATTTCTATATCTCTATCTCTATGGCTCCCCACCACTCCCTTTCTCTATCTATATCTCCCCTGCAGCACCTTTCTATATCTCTCCCTTCCACCCCCTTTCTATATCTCTATCTCTCCCTACCACCCCCTTTCTATATCTCTATCTCTCCCTACCACCCCCTTTCTATATCTCTATCTCTCCCTACCACCCCCTCTTCGATTATAATCACAGCCATATATCCCCCAAGCATTACATTACATTACATTACATTACATTACATTACATTACATTTAAGTCATTTAGCAGACAGACACATCGATGGCTCTGAACGAACTTTATTTAACTCTTTGCAAACTGGAAACCATTTATCCGGAGGCTGCATTCATTGTAGCTGGGATTTTAACAAAGCTAATCTGAAAACAAGACTCCTAAATTTTATCAGCATATCGATTGCGCAACCAGGGGTGGTAAAACCTTGGATCATTGTTACTCTAACTTCCGCGACGCATATAAGGCCCTGCCCCGCCCCCTTTCGGAAAAGCTGACCACGACTCAATTTTGTTGATTCCTGCCTACAGGCAGAAACTTAAACAAGAGGCTCCACACTGAGGTCTGTCCAACGCTGGTCGACCAAGCTGACCTCCACACTCCAAGACAAGCTTCCATCCGTGGACTGGGACATGTTTCGTATTGCGTCAGATAAAAATATTGACGAATACGCTGATTCGGTGTCTTGAGTTCATTAGAACGTGCGTTGAAGATGTCGTTCCCATACTGCGATAAAAACATTCCCTAACCAGAAACCGTGGATTGATGGCGGCATTCAGCGTGAACTGAGAGCGCGAACCACTGCTTTTAATCAGGGCAAGGTGTCTGGCAACATGACCCGAATACAAACAGTGCAGCTATTCCCTCCGCAAGGCTATTAAACAAGCTAAGCGTCAGTACAGAGACAAAGTAGAATCTCAATTCAACGGCTCAGACACGAGGCATGTGGCAGGGTCTACAGTCCAATCACGGACTACAAGAAGAAAGCCAGCCCAGTCACGGACCAGGATGTCTTGCTCCCAGGCAGACTAAATAACATTTTTGCCCGCTTTGAGGACAATACAGTGCCACTGACACGGCCTGCAACGAAAACATGCGGTATCTCCTTCACTGCAGCCGAGGTGAGTAAGACATTTAAACGTGTTAACCCTTGCAAGGCTGCAGGCCCAGACGGCATCCCCAGCCGTGCCCTCAGAGCACGCGCAAGCCCCAGCTGGCTGGTGTGATTACGGACATATTCAATCAATCCTATACCAGTCTGCTGTTCCCACATGCTTCAAGAGGGCCACCATTGTTTTCCTGTTCCCCCAGCTAAGGTAACTGAGCTAAACGATCATCGCCCGTGGTACTCACTTCCGTCATCATGAAGCTTTGAGAGACTAGCTCGGCGACCATATACCTCCACCCTACCTGACACCTAGACCCACTCCAATTTGCTTACCGCCCAAATAGGTCCCACAGACGATGCATCTCAACCACACTGCACACTGCCCTAACCCACCTGGACAAGAGGAATACCTGTGTGAGAATGCTGTTCATCGACTACAGCTCTCGGGCATTCAACACCATAGTACCCTCCAAGCTCGTCATCAAGCTCGAGACCTGGGTCTCGACCCCGCCCTGTGCAACTGGGTACTGGACTTCCTGACGGGCCGCCCCCAGGTGGGTGAGGGTAGGCAACAACATCTCCTCCCCGCTGATCCTCAACACGGGGCCCCACAAGGGTGCGTTCTGAGCCCTCTCCTGTACTCCTGTTCACCCACGATGTGGGGCCACGCACGCCTCAACTCAATCATCAAGTTTGCGGACGACACAACAGAGTGTTGGCTTGATTACCAAATAACGACGAGACGGCCTACAGGGAGGAGGTGAGGGCCCTCAGAGTGTGGTGTCAGGAAAATAACCTCACACTCAACGTCAACAAATCCAAGGAGATGATTGTGGACTTCAGGAAGCAGCAGGGGAACACCCCCTATCCACATCGATGAACAGTAGTGGAGAGGGTAGCAAGTTTTAAGTTCCTCGGCATACACATCACAGACAACTGAATTGGTCCACTCATCAGACAGCTGTCGTGGAAGAAGGCGCAGCAGCCTATCTTCAGCCTCAGAGGCTAGAAAGAAATTCGGCTTGTCACCAAAAGGCTCACAAGCTTCTACAGATGCACAATCGGCATCCTGGCGGGCTGTATCACGGCCTGGTATGGCAACTGCTTCGTCTCCTCAACCGTCAGCAGCTCTCCCAGAGTAGTGAGGTCTGCACAACGCATCATGAGGCAAACTACCTGCCTCCAGGACACCTACACCTGACCCGATGTTACAGGAAGGCCATAAAGATCATTAAGGACATCAACCACCGGTGCCACTGCCTGTTCACCCCGCTATCATCCAGAAGGCGAGGTCAGTACTGGGTGCATCAAGCTGGGACCGAGACTGAAAACAGCTTCTATCTCAAGGCCATCAGACTGTTAAACAGCCAATTAATTAACATTGGAGGGTTGTTGCCAACACACTGTCATTGACACTGACCCAATCCTCCAGCCACTTTAATAATGGGAATTGATGGGAAAATGATGTAAATATATCACTAGCCACTTTAAACAATGCTAGCTTATATAATGTTACTTGCCCTACATTATTCATCTCATATGCATAATGCGCATGCATACTGTACTCTACATCATCGACTGCATCCTTATGTAATACATGTATCACTAGCCACTACAACTAATGCCATTTTTGTTTACTGTCTACATACTCATCTCATATGTGTATAGTACTGATACCATCTGGGACTGCATGCTGCTCTGTACCATCACTCATTCATATATCCTTATGTACATATTCTTTATCCTCACACTGTGTAAGACAGTAGTTTTGGAATTGTTAGTTAGATTACTTGTTGGTTATCACTGCATTGTCGGAACTAGAAGCACAAGCATTTTCGCTTACACTCTCACATTAACATCTGCTAACTCATGTGTATGTGACAAATAAAATTAGTTTGATTTGATTTATCTCTCCCTACCACCCCCTTTCTATATCTCTATCTCTCCCTACCACCTCCTTTCTATATCTCTATCTCTCCCTACCACCCCCTTTCTATATCTCTCCCTACCACCCCCTTTCTATATCTCTATCTCTCCCTACCACCTCCTTTCTATATCTCTATCTCTCCCTACCACCTCCTTTCTATATCT
>NW_025744593.1:0-8020 GCF_021184085.1 Oncorhynchus gorbuscha
TGGCCCTAACCATTCCCCTTGGCCCTACTCCTTCAATGTTTCCAGATCTGAAGGGTCTCATGAAGCTTCTTTATGGTGCATACGTTCTTTTGACTCATCACATACGCTGCCGTTTATTATCTATCCTGTTGCCTAGTCACTTTATCCTATTGTCTTGTCGCCGGTTACCGATCTACCCCTGCACATGGACTTGGTACTGGTACCCCATGTTTATAGCCAAGTTATCATGACTTAGTACTGGTACCCCATGTATATAATCAAGTTATCGTTACTCAGTACTGGTACCCCTTGTATATAACCAAGTTATCATGACTCAGTACTGGTACCCCTTGTATATAACCAAGTTATCATGACTCAGTACTGGTACCCCTTGTATATAGACAAGTTATTGTTACTCAGTACTGGTACCCCTTGTATATAGACAAGTTATCATGACTCAGTACTGGTACCCCTTGTATATAGACAAGTTATCGTTACTCAGTACTGGTACCCCTTGTATATAGACAAGTTATCATGACTCAGTACTGGTACCCCTTGTATATAGACAAGTTATCATTACTCAGTACTGGTACCCCTTGCATATAACCAAGTTATCATGACTCAGTACTGGTACCCCTTGTATATAACCAAGTTATCATGACTCAGTACTGGTACCCCTTGTATATAGACAAGTTATTGTTACTCAGTACTGGTACCCCTTGTATATAGACAAGTTATCATGACTCAGTACTGGTACCCCTTGTATATAGCCAAGTTATCATTACTCAGTACTGGTACCCCATGTTTATAGCCAAGCTATCATGACTCAGTACTGGTACCCCTTGTATATAGACAAGTTATTGTTACTCAGTACTGGTACCCCATGTTTATAGCCAAGTTATCATTACTCAGTACTGGTACCCCTTGTATATAGACAAGTTATTGTTACTCAGTACTGGTACCCCTTGTATATAGACAAGTTATCATGACTCAGTACTGGTACCCCTTGCATATAACCAAGTTATCATGACTCAGTACTGGTACCCCTTGTATATAACCAAGTTATCATGACTCAGTACTGGTACCCCTTGTATATAGACAAGTTATTGTTACTCAGTACTGGTACCCCTTGTATATAGCCAAGTTATCATTACTCAGTACTGGTACCCCATGTTTATAGCCAAGCTATCATGACTCAGTACTGGTACCCCTTGTATATAGAAAAGTTATTGTTACTCAGTACTGGTACCCCATGTTTATAGCCAAGTTATCATGACTCAGGACTGGTACCTCTTGTATATAGACAAGTTATTGTTACTCAGTACTGGTACCCCTTGTATATAGACAAGTTATCATGACTCAGTACTGGTACCCCTTGTATATAGACAAGTTATTGTTACTCAGTACTGGTACCCCTTGTATATAGAAAAGTTATTGTTACTCAGTACTGGTACCCCATGTTTATAGCCAAGTTATCATGACTCAGGACTGGTACCCCTTGTATATAGACAAGTTATCATGACTCAGTACTGGTACCCCTTGCATATAACCAAGTTATCATGACTCAGTACTGGTACCCCTTGTATATAACCAAGTTATCATGACTCAGTACTGGTACCCCTTGTATATAGACAAGTTATTGTTACTCAGTACTGGTACCCCTTGTATATAGCCAAGTTATCATTACTCAGTACTGGTACCCCATGTTTATAGCCAAGCTATCATGACTCAGTACTGGTACCCCTTGTATATAGAAAAGTTATTGTTACTCAGTACTGGTACCCCATGTTTATAGCCAAGTTATCATGACTCAGGACTGGTACCCCTTGTATATAGACAAGTTATTGTTACTCAGTACTGGTACCCCTTGTATATAGACAAGTTATTGTTACTCAGTACTGGTACCCCTTGTATATAGAAAAGTTATTGTTACTCAGTACTGGTACCCCTTGTATATAGACAAGTTATCATGACTCAGTACTGGTACCCCTTGTATATAACTAAGTTATCATTACTCAGTACTGGTACCCCTTGTATATAGACAAGTTATTGTTACTCAGTACTGGTACCCCATGTTTATAGCCAAGTTATCATGACTCAGGACTGGTACCCCTTGTATATAGACAAGTTATTGTTACTCAGTACTGGTACCCCTTGTATATAGACAAGTTATTGTTACTCAGTACTGGTACCCCTTGTATATAGACAAGTTATTGTTACTCAGTACTGGTACCCCATGTTTATAGCCAAGTTATCATGACTCAGGACTGGTACCCCTTGTATATAGACAAGTTATTGTTACTCAGTACTGGTACCCCTTGTATATAGACAAGTTATTGTTACTAGGTACCCCCTTGTATATAGAAAAGTTATTGTTACTCAGTACTGGTACCCCTTGTATATAGACAAGTTATCATGACTCAGTACTGGTACCCCTTGTATATAGACAAGTTATCATGACTCAGTACTGGTACCCCTTGTATATAGCCAAGTTATCATTACTCAGTACTGGTACCCCTTGTATATAGACAAGTTATTGTTACTCAGTACTGGTACCCCATGTTTATAGCCAAGTTATCATGACTCAGGACTGGTACCCCTTGTATATAGACAAGTTATTGTTACTCAGTACTGGTACCCCTTGTATATAGACAAGTTATTGTTACTCAGTACTGGTACCCCTTGTATATAGACAAGTTATTGTTACTCAGTACTGGTACCCCTTGTATATAGACAAGTTATTGTTACTCAGTACTGGTACCCCTTGTATATAGACAAGTTATCATGACTCAGTACTGGTACCCCTTGTATATAGACAAGTTATCATGACTCAGTACTGGTACCCCTTGTATATAGACAAGTTATTGTTACTCATTGTGTATTTATTCCTTGTTATTATTTGTCTATTATTTCTCTCTGTATTGTTGGGAAGGGCCCGTTAGCATTTCACCGTTGCTTCGTAAACCTGTTGTTTACATACCCTACATTATTCATCTCATATGTATATGTATATACTGTACTCTATATCATCTACTGCATCTTTATGTAATACATGTATCACTAGCCACTTTAACTATGCCACTTTGTTTACATACTCATCTCATATGTATATACTGCACTCAATACCATCTACTGTATCTTGCCTATGCCGCTCTGTACCATCACTCATTCATATATCTTTATGTACATATTCTTCATCCCCTTACACTTGTGTCTATAAGGTAGTAGTTTTGGAATTGTTAGCTAGATTACTTGTTGGTTATTACTGCATTGTCGTAACTAGAAGCACAAGCATTTCGCTACACTCACACTAACATCTGCTAACCATGTGTATGTGACAAATAACATTTGATTTGATTTGTTTATTTAAGCATGTGACAAATCAAATTTGATTTGACTTTAGAGATATATAAGTAATTACATTATTGCTGCGCACCTAGAACAAGAAAACTCAGATGTGAGAGTACTTAAAAAAATTGTAGATCTGAACATATTGAAGGATTAGGGCCAACAGAAGGAATGTTTATTGTCATGAGTCTTGTCCTGGGGCAGAACTGAACAATTTCCACTAGAGGCCAGCTGCAAAGTCAGAATTGGCTATATTGTAAAAATTCATGAAAACTAAAAGTAGCTTTTTGGTCAGGCATTAGAGTTAGCAGTATGATTAAGAAGAAAGAGATGGGGATAGAGGGGGGGGACAGAGAGGGATCTGAGGAGGGAGGAGAGACAGAGAGAGGGATAGAGGAGGGAGGAGACAGAGAGATAGAGGGGAGGAGAGAGAGGGGGAGGAGAGACAGCGAGAAGAGAGACAGAAGGGGAGTAGATACAGAGCGAGGAATAGAGGGGAGGAGAGAGAGAGAAGGATAGCCACCGTGCTTCTACACCTGCATTGCTTGCTGTTTGGGGTTTTCGGCTGGGTTTCTGTACAGCACTTTGAGATATCAGCTGATGTGCGAAGGGCTATATAAATAAATTTGATTTGGATAGAGGGGAGGAGAGACAGAGCGAGGGATAGAGGGGGGAGGAGAGACAGAGCGAGGGATAGAGAGGGGAGGAGAGACAGTGAGAGGGTGAGGAGAGACAGAGCGAGGGATAGAGGGGGAGGAGAGACAGAGCGAGGGATAGAGGGGGAGGAGAGACAGAGCGAGGGATAGAGAGGGGAGGAGAGACAGAGAGAGTGATAGAAGGGGGGAGAGACAGAGAGAGGGATAGAGGGGGAGGAGAGACAGAAAGAGGGATAGAGGGGGGAGGAGAGACAGAGAGAGAGGGATAGAGGGGGAGGAGAGACAGAGAGAGGGATAGAGGGGGAGGAGAGACAGAGAGAGGGATAGAGGGGGGAGGAGAGACAGAGCGAGGGATAGAGGGGAGGAGAGACAGAGCGAGGGATAGAGGGGAGGAGAGACAGAGCGAGGGATAGAGAGGGGAGGAGAGACAGAGAGAGGATAGAAGGGGGGGAGAGACAGAGAGAGGGATAGAGGGGGGAGGAGAGACAGAAAGAGGGATAGAGGGGGAGGAGAGACAGAGAGAGAGGGATAGAGGGGAGGAGAGACAGAGAGAGGGATAGAGGGGGAGGAGAGACAGAGAGAGGGATAGAGGGGGAGGAGAGACAGAGAGAGGGATAGAAGGGGAGGAGAGACAGAGCGAGGGATAGAGAGGGGAGGAGAGACAGAGAGAGGGATAGAAGGGGGAGAGAGACAGAGCGAGGGATAGAAGGGGAAGAGAGACAGAGCGAGGGATAGAGGGGAGGAGAGACAGAGAGAGGGATAGAGAGGGGAGGAGAGACAGAGAGAGGGATAGAAGGGGAGGAGAGACAGAGAGAGGGGATAGAAGGGGGAGGAGAGACAGAGAGAGGGGCAGAGGGGGAGGAGATATAGAGAGGGAGGAGAGACAGAAAGAGGGGAGGAGAGACAGAGAGAGTGATAGAGGGGAGGAGAGACAGAGAGAGGGGAAGAGAGACAGAGAGAGGGATAGAGGGGGAGGAGAGACAGAGAGAGGGATAGAGGGGGGAGGAGAGACAGAGAGAGGGATAGAGGGGGAGGAGAGACAGAGAGAGGGGAAGAGCGACAGAGAGAGGGATAGAGGGGGAGGAGAGACAGAGAGAGGGGAAGAGAGACAGAGAGAGGGATAGAGGGGGAGGAGAGACAGAGAGAGGGATAGAGGGGGAGGAGAGACAGAGAGAGGGGGAGGAGAGACAGAGAGAGGGATAGAGGGGAGGAGAGACAGAGAGAGGGGAAGAGAGACAGAGAGAGGGGAAGAGAGACAGAGAGAGGGATAGAGGGGGAGGAGAGACAGAGAGAGGGATAGAGAGGGGAGGAGAGACAGAGAGAGGGATAGAAGGGGGAGGAGAGACAGAGAGAGGGATAGAAGGGGGAGGAGAGACAGAGAGAGGGGCAGAGGGGGAGGAGATATAGAGAGGGAGGAGGAGAGACAGAAAGAGGGGAGGAGAGACAGAGAGAGTGATAGAGGGGAGGAGAGACAGAGAGAGGGGGAAGAGAGACAGAGAGAGGGATAGAGGGGGGAGGAGAGACAGAGAGAGGGATAGAGGGGAGGAGAGACAGAGAGAGGGATAGAGGGGGAGGAGAGAGAGAGAGAGGGGAAGAGCGACAGAGAGAGGATAGAGGGGGAGGAGAGACAGAGAGGATAGGGGAAGAGAGACAGAGAGAGAGAGGGATAGAGGGGGAGGGAGAGACAGAGAGAGGGGGAGGAGAGACAGAGAGAGGGATAGAGGGGGAGGAGAGACAGAGAGAGGGGGAAGAGAGACAGAGAGAGGGATAGAGGGGGGAGGAGAGACAGAGAGAGGGGAGGAGAACAGACAGACAGACAGACAGACAGACAGACAGACAGACAGACAGACAGACAGACAGACAGACAGACAGACAGACAGACAGACAGACAGACAGACAGACAGACAGACAGACAGACAGACAGACAGACAGACAGACAGACAGACAGACAGCAAAGTAGGGACAGAAGTAAGGACAGAGGTATAGAGAGAAAAAGAAGCCATTGTGTGAGAGAAAGAGGAGATGGATAAATAAATAAATGTCACAGCTCAGTGTGTCCCACTATCTCCAAGCTTACTACATTTTATTTAACCTTTATTTAACTAGGCAAGTCATTTAAGAGCAAACCCGACGAGGCTGGGCCAATTGTGTGCCGACCTATGGGTCTCCCAATCACGGCCGGTAGTGATACAGCCTGGCTATGTTTTATGATGTTATTATGCAAAACACAGGGCTCTATGTTTTACTGTAGACCTACTGTATACAAAACACAGGGCTCTATGTATTACTGTAGTAGACCTACTGTATACAAAACACAGGGCTCTATGTATTACTGTAGTAGACCTACTGTATACAAAACACAGGGCTCTATGTAGTACTGTAGTAGACCTACTGTATACAAAACACAGGGCTCTATGTATTACTGTAGTAGACCTACTGTATACAAAACACAGGGCTCTATGTATTACTGTAGTAGACCTACTGTATACAAAACACAGGGCTCTATGTATTACTGTAGTAGACCTACTGTATACAAAACACAGGGCTCTATGTATTACTGTATACAAAACACAGGGCTCTATGTATTACTGTATACATACAAAACACAGGGCTCTATGTATTACTGTATACAAAACACAGGACCTACTGTATACAAAACACAGGGCTCTATGTATTACTGTATACAAAACACAGGGCTCTATGTATTACTGTAGTAGACCTACTGTATACAAAACACAGGGCTCTATGTATTACTGTAGTAGACACAGGGCTCTATGTATTACTGTATACAAAACACAGGGCTCTATGTATTACTGTAGTAGACCTACTGTATACAAAACACAGGGCTCTATGTATTACTGTATACAAAACACAGGGCTCTATGTATTACTGTATACAAAACACAGGGCTCTATGTATTACTGTAGTAGACCTACTGTATACAAAACACAGGGCTCTATGTATTACTGTATACAAAACACAGGGCTCTATGTATTACTGTAGTAGACCTACTGTATACAAAACACAGGGCTCTATGTATTACTGTATAGACCTACAAAAAACACAGGGCTCTATGTATTACTGTATACAAAACACAGGGCTCTATGTCTATGTATTACTGTATACAAAACAGGGCTCTATGGGCTCTGTATACAAAACACAGGGCTCTATGTATTACTGTAGTAGACCTACTGTATACAAAACACAGGGCTCTATGTATTACTGTATACAAAACACAGGGCTCTATGTATACAAAACACAGGGTACTGTATACAAAACACAGGGCTCTATGTATTACTGTAGTAGACCTACTGTATACAAAACACAGGGCTCTATGTATTACTGTATACAAAACACAGGGCTCTATGTATTACTGTATACAAAACACAGGGCTCTATGTATTACTGTAGTAGACCTACTGTATACAAAACACAGGTCTCTATGTATTACTGTATACAAAACACAGGGCTCTATGTATTACTGTATACAAAACACAGGGCTCTATGTATTACTGTAGTAGACCTACTGTATACAAAACACAGGGCTCTATGTATTACTGTATACAAAACACAGGGCTCTATGTATTACTGTATACAAAACACAGGGCTCTATGTATTACTGTATACAAAACACAGGGCTCTATGTATTACTGTAGTAGACCTACTGTATACAAAACACAGGGCTCTATTACTGTAGTAGACCTACTGTATACAAAACACAGGGCTCTATGTATTACTGTAGTAGACCTGTATACAAAACACAGGGCTCTATGTATTACTGTAAAAACACAGGGCTCTATGTATTACTGTAGTAGAAACACAGGGCTCTATGTATACTATTAGACCTACTGTATACAAAACACAGGGCTCTATGTATTACTGTAGTAGACCTACTGTATACAAAACACAGGGCTCTATGTATTACTGTAGTAGACCTACTGTATACAAAACACAGGGCTCTATGTATTACTGTAGTAGACCTACTGTATACAAAACACAGGTCTCTATGTATTACTGTATACAAAACACAGGGCTCTAT
>NW_025744594.1:0-8015 GCF_021184085.1 Oncorhynchus gorbuscha
CGTTAACTTTTTATCTGTTGATTATTGAACAATGTACATGCTAGCTAGGTACTGCACATTTTACTGTGCGTGTCGTCATTGGCCATAGCTGTCCCCATGTTGTTGATTTGTACTTTGCAGAAGAGTTGGCGTATAAGTGCAGCACCGCATGTGTTTATGGAAGTTTTTTCTGTCATTATCAGGTATGTCATGTGTTTTTGTTTGTTGAACTAGGTTGACAACATTTTACTGTTAGTTGTCCATAACTGCTCGTCACTGTACTATACATAACGCCTGGCTGTCACGAGGAATGTTGGCAAGCCTAGGTCTATAGGATATACTGTACATTTCTATTTCATACTGTACAGTGTTTGCATTACATTGTACTGTTAGTCATGAGATTATTGTTATTTTGTGCCCTGTCTACTGTCTACACATTGTATAATTTTTAAGTAATTAATTTGCATTTTATTGCAACGTACTTTTGTATATGTATATGTATATGTAGTCTACTGTATACTATACTATACATTTTCTGCGGGGTGCTACGCCAGTGGTCATATGGAGGCTGGTGGCTTTAGCCTAGAGGCAATCTACACCGGTGACACGCTTTCACCAACTTTTAAACACGCCAGGTCTTGACACAGGCTGGGGCCATGGGGGTTGGTTGGTCTCACAGTGGGGAGGGTTAATCACCCAGATGTTCATGGTCTTGATGTAGAAGACCAGCTGCACCCCAAGCACACACTGACACTCCTTCCTTGCTTTCTACTTACCCATGTTTACGTTTGAGTTGAGTCCACTGTAGTGTGCAGCTTTGGATGGACACACCCCCTCCCCACTCTCTCTTTCTTTCCTTCCTTCCTTGGCCCCTGATCATCCTCTTCCACCTCTACTCTCTCTCTTCTCCCTTCTTTTTTCCTGGTCATTCCTTTCTCCAGACTCCTTTACCCTCTCTCATTTCATCTTTCTAGATCCTCTACCTCTCACCCTCTCCCCTCTCTCTTACCCAATTACCTTATGACCACATAACACAGAACCTGAACATGTGAACAAACACCTGACCTCACTGATCCAATGACACACCCCACGTCTATTTCACATTGTTTCAACGTAATTTAATTGAAATGACTTGGAAAACAACGTTGATTCAACCAGTGTGTACAGTGGGACATGTCTTCTCACTTGTCTTTTGAACCCACTTTATGAGTGATGCAGCTGTGTTGGGTACTTTGCAGGAGGCTGACTTTTTATAACCCAAAAGAAATGAGTAGTGTTTTCTTTGAAGAAGAAAAGGTGATCATTCATTTTACAATGCTTTCACTGTATTCTCGTCACCTCCTTCACCTGGGAGCCGATTTAGAATTAAGAAATGTATGCCTTTCCTACACGTGCTTTTCCTAAACACTTCTCAGTAGTTGGTATTCAGACTCATCTTGGAGGTGAGAACCGAGGTTTGCGGGTGTGACTCCCTTGCACTCACGGAATACGTTAATTAAACCCAGAAAACACACCCATTGGGTGGCCTACCAATTTGATCAGAGAGTTTTTGCTCAATTAGTTTGTTTTCTGTTCATTTATCTAGTTGATCCTTTAAACAATGTGTAAGCCTACCTTAAATTTTGAATTTATCGGCACAAGACTAGAATGTAGACGTGGAGAATGTGTTCTGAATATGGAAAGATGGCCATGAAAACATATGCATGTTTTGCCTCAGTTTCAGAACCCATGGGTAGATTTAAAAACGCTTATTTTACACAGTATGTGCACTAACATTATGTACACACCTTTCAAAAGTTTGGGGTCACTTAGAATGTCCTTGTTTTTGAAAGAAAAAAGCACATTCTTTTTGTCCATTAAATAACATCAAATTGATCAGAAATACAGTGTAGACATTGTTAACGTTGTAAGTGACTATTGTAGCTGAAACGGCTGATTTTAATGGAATATTTACATAGGCGTACAGAGGCCTTTTTACCAGCAACCATCACTCCTGTGTTCCAATGGCACGTTGTGTTAACTAATCTAGGTTTTATCATTTTGAAATGCTAATTGATCATTAGAAAACCCTTTTGCAATTATGTTAGCTTAGCTGAAAACTGATGTTCTGACTAAAAGCAATAAAACTGGCCTTCTATCTGGAGCATCAGCATTTAGGTTCGACACAGGCTCAAATGGACAGAAACAAATAACTTTCTTCGAAATTCGTCAGCCTGTTCTTGTTCTGAGAAAATGAAGGCTATTCCATGAGAATTTGCCAAGAAACTGAAGATCTTGTACAACGCTGGGAACTACTCCCTTCATAGAACAGCACAAACTGGCCCTAACCAGAATAGAAAGAGGAGTAGGAGGCCCCGGTACACAACTGAGCAAGAGGACAAGTACATTAGTTTGAGAAACAGTTTGAGAAACAGACACCTCACAAGTCTTCAACTGGCAGCTTCATTAAATAGTACCCGCAAAACACCAGTCTCAAAGTCAACAGTGAAGAGGCGACTCCTGAAAGTATCTCATCAACAAAACAGTGCCCCCTCTGTCTCAGTATGTGTAGCCCCTCTATCTGATTCTGTCTGGTCAAAAGAGTATGAAAACTGTTGTCGCCCGCAGCATAGAATGCAAAAGGGAAGCCAGTGAGCGTGGTCTCCCTTGATTAAAAAAATATAACATAATAGCCAATCTGTCATGTTTTGTCATTTATTATCTTGTCTTGTCCCTGTGCTTCCCATTCTATTCGTTTCCCTCTGCTGGTCTTATTAGGTTCTTTCCCTCTTTCTATCCCTCTCTCTCCCTCCCTCTCTCACTCTCTCGCTCTCTCTTCTCTCTATCGTTCCATTCTGCTCCCAGCTGTTCCTATTCCCCTAATCAATCATTTAGTCTTCCCACACCTGTTCCGATCCTTTCTGATTAGAGTCCCTATTTCTTCCTTTGTGTCTGCCTGTCCTGTCGGTTCCTTGTCTAGAATTCACAGTGGTTGTGTTTTTGTGTATCGCCCTGTCGTGTCGTGTTTCCTCAGATGCTGCGTGGTGAGCAGGTGTCTGAGTCTGTCTGGTTCAAAGTGCCTTCCGAGGCAACCTGCTGTTCACCTGCTGTTCAAGATCGAGTCTCCAGTTTGTCCTCGTCATTTTCGAGTGAAAGTTGTGTTTTTTTTGTTTGTATTTACTTTACTGGATTAAAGATCTCTGTTTTCGCCAAGTCGCTTTGGGTCCTCTTTCACCCGCATGACAGAAGGAACCGACCAAGGAATGGACCTAGCGACTTCAGACGCTCGATTACACTGCCGTCGAGATCCAAGGAGCCATGCTCGGCAGACACGAGCAGGAATTGTCTGCTGCTCGCCATGCCGTGGAGAACCTGGGCCGCTCAGGTTTCCGACCTCTCTGGACAGTTCCAGAGTCTACGTCTCGTGCCACCTGTTACTTCCTGGCCTGCCGAGCCTCCAGAACCTAGGGTTAATAACCCACCTTGCTACTCCGGGCAGCCCACTGAGTGCCGCTCCTTTCTCACGCAGTGTGAGATTGTGTTCTCTCCAACCCAACACATACTTCCTAGAGAGAGCTCGGGCTGCTTACGTCATTTCACTCCTTACTGGCCGGGTCGAGAATGGGGCACAGCTATCTGGGAGGCAAGGGCTGATTGCTCTAACAGGTTCCAGAACTTTAAAAGGAGATGATTCGGGTTTTTGACCGTTCAGTTTTGGTAGGGAGGCTTCTAGGGCCTGGCTTCCTTATGCCAAGGTGAACGGTCCATAACGGATTATTCTATTGAGTTTGCCTCTTGCTGCCTCTAGTGAGTGGAACGAGCCGGCGCTGCTCGCTCGTTTTTCTGGAGGGACCTAATGCAGTGGTTAAGGATGAGATTCTCTCCGGGGAGGTTCCTTCAGATGTGGACTTTGATTGCTCTCGCCATCCGCATAGAACGACGTGGTAGATCTTCGTCACCGGGCTCGTGGAAGAGGAGCTCGCATCAACGGTGTTTCCCTGCTCCGCATCGCAACCATCTCCCTCCTCTGGCTCCCAGAGTCTGAGCCCATGCAGCTGGGAGGATGCATCGACTAAGGAGAGGGAACGGAGGATCACCAACCGCCTGTGCCTCTATTGCATGGAGTTGCTGGACATTTTGTTAATTCTTGTCCAGTAAGCCAGAGCTCATCTGTAAGCGGGCTACAGGTGAGCGCAACTACTCAAGTCTCTCCATCAAGATCCTGTACTACTTTGTCGGTCCATCTACGCTGGACCGGTTCGGGTGCTACATGTAGCCTTGATAGACTCTGGGGCTGAGGGTTGTTTCATGGACGAAGCATGGGTTCCGGAAACATGACATTCCTTCAGAGAGTTAGAGAAGCCTACGCCTGCAACGCTTTAGATGGTAGTCATCTTCCCAGTATCAGATTTGAGACATCACCTTTAACTCCTCACTAGTATCTGGTAACCACAGTGAGACTATTTCTTTTTTCTTTTTGATTTTTCTCGCTCACCGCTTATACTCGTTGCTTTGGGTCATCCCTGGCTAGTATGTCATAATCCTTCTATTAATTGGTCTAGTAATTCTATCCTATCCTGGAACGTTTCTTGTCATGTGAAGTGTTTAATGTCTGCCATCCCTCCCGTTTCTTCTGTCCCTACTTCTCAGGAGGAACCTGGCGATTTGACAGGAGTGCCGGAGGAATATCATGATCTGCGCACGGTCTTCAGTCGGTCCCGAGCCAACTCCCTTCCTCCTCACCGGTCGTATGATTGTAGTATTGATCTCCTTCCGGGGACCACTCCTCCTCGGGGTAGACTATACTCTCTGTCGGCTCCCGAACGTAAGGCTCTCGAGGATTATTTGTCTGTGTCTCTTGGCGCCGGTACCATAGTGCCTTCTTCCTCTCCGGCCGGGGCGGGGTTCTTTTTGTTAAGAAGAAGGACGGTACTCTGCGCCCCTGCGTGGATTATCGAGGGCTGAATGACATAACGGTTAAGAATCGTTATCCGCTTCCCCTTATGTCATCAGCCTTCGAGATTCTGCAGGGAGCCAGGTGCTTTACTAAGTTGGACCTTCGTAACGCTTACCATCTCGTGCGCATCAGAGAGGGGGACGAGTGGAAAACGGCGTTTAACACTCCGTTAGGGCATTTTGAGTACCGGGTTCTGCCGTTTGGTCTCGCCAATGCGCCAGCTGTTTTTCAGGCATTAGTTAATGATGTTCTGAGAGACATGCTGAACATCTTTGTTTTTGTCTATCTTGACGATATCCTGATTTTTTCTCCGTCACTCGAGATTCATGTTCAGCACGTTCGACGTGTTCTACAGCGCCTTTTAGAGAATTGTCTCTACGTAAAGTCTGAGAAGTGCTCTTTTCATGTCTCCTCCGTTACTTTTCTCGGTTCCGTTATTTCCGCTGAAGGCATTCAGATGGATTCCGCTAAGGTCCAAGCTGTCAGTGATTGGCCCGTTCCAAGGTCACGTGTCGAGTTGCAGCGCTTTTTAGGTTTCGCTAATTTCTATCGGCGTTTCATTCGTAATTTCGGTCAAGTTGCTGCCCCTCTCACAGCTCTTACTTCTGTCAAGACGTGTTTTAAGTGGTCCGGTTCCGCCCAGGGAGCTTTTGATCTTCTAAAAGAACGTTTTACGTCCGCTCCTATCCTCGTTACTCCTGACGTCACTAGACAATTCATTGTCGAGGTTGGCGCTTCAGAGGTAGGCGTGGGAGCCATTCTATCCCAGCGCTTCCAGTCTGACGATAAGGTTCATCCTTGAGCTTATTTTTCTCATCGCCTGTCGCCATCTGAGCGCAACTATGATGTGGGTAACCGTGAACTGCTCGCCATCCGCTTAGCCCTAGGCGAATGGCGACAGTGGTTGGAGGGGCGACCGTTCCTTTTGTCGTTTGGACAGACCATAAGAACCTTGAGTACATCCGTTCTGCCAAACGACTTAATGCCCGTCAAGCTCGTTGGGCGTTGTTTTTCGCTCGTTTCAAGTTTGTGATTTCTTACCGTCCGGGTAGCAAGAACACCAAGCCTGATGCCTTATCCCGTCTGTTTAGTTCTTCTGTGGCTTCTACTGATCCCGAGGGGATTCTTCCTTATGGGCGTGTTGTCGGGTTAACAGTCTGGGGAATTGAAAGACAGGTTAAGCAAGCACTCACGCACACTGCGTCGCCGCGCGCTTGTCCTAGTAACCTCCTTTTCCTTCCTGTTTCCACTCGTCTGGCTGTTCTTCAGTGGGCTCACTCTGCCAAGTTAGCTGGTCATCCCGGTGTTCGAGGCACTCTTGCGTCTATTCGCCAGCGCTTTTGGTGGCCGACTCAGGAGCGTGACACGCGCCGTTTCGTGGCTGCTTGTTCGGACTGCGCGCAGACTAAGTCGGGTAACTCTCCTCCTGCCGGTCGTCTCAGACCGCTCCCCATTCCTTCTCGACCATGGTCTCACATCGCCCTAGACTTCATTACCGGTCTGCCTTTGTCTGCGGGGAAGACTGTGATTCTTACGGTTGTCGATAGGTTCTCTAAGGCGGCACATTTCATTCCCCTCGCTAAACTTCCTTCCGCTAAGGAGACGGCACAAATCATTATCGAGAATGTATTCAGAATTCATGGCCTCCCGTTAGACGCCGTTTCAGACAGAGGCCCGCAATTCACGTCACAGTTTTGGAGGGAGTTCTGTCGTTTGATTGGTGCGTCCGTCAGTCTCTCTTCCGGGTTTCATCCCCAGTCTAACGGTCAAGCAGAGAGGGCCAATCAGACGATTGGTCGCATACTACGCAGCCTTTCTTTCAGAAACCCTGCGTCTTGGGCAGAACAGCTCCCCTGGGCAGAATACGCTCATGATTCGCTTCCTTCGTCTGCTACCGGGTTATCTCCGTTTCAGAGTAGTCTGGGTTACCAGCCTCCTCTGTTCTCATCCCAGCTTGCCGAGTCCAGCGTTCCCTCCGCTCAAGCGTTTGTCCAACGTTGTGAGCGCACCTGGAGGAGGGTGAGGTCTGCACTTTGCCGTTACAGGGCACAGACTGTGAGAGCCGCCAATAAACGCAGGATTAAGAGTCCAAGGTATTGTTGCGGCCAGAGAGTGTGGCTTTCCACTCGCAACCTTCCTCTTACGACAGCTTCTCGTAAGTTGACTCCGCGGTTCATTGGTCCGTTCCGTGTCTCCCAGGTCGTCAATCCTGTCGCTGTGCGACTGCTTCTTCCGCGACATCTTCGTCGCGTCCATCCTGTATTCCATGTCTCCTGTGTCAAGCCCTTTCTTCGCACCCCGTTCGTCTTCCCTCCCCCTCCCGTCCTTGTCGAGAGCGCACCTATTTACAAGGTACATAAGATCATGGACATGCGTTCTCGGGGACGGGGTCACCAATACTTAGTGGATTGGGAGGGTTACGGTCCTGAGGAGAGGAGTTGGGTTCCGTCTCGGGACGTGCTGGACCGTTCACTCATTGATGATTTCCTCCGTTGCCGCCAGGATTCCTCCTCGAGTGCGCCAGGAGGCGCTCGGTGAGTGGGGGGTACTGTCATGTTTTGTCATTTATTATCTTGTCTTGTCCCTGTGCTTCCCATTCTATTCGTTTCCCTCTGCTGGTCTTATTAGGTTCTTTCCCTCTTTCTATCCCTCTCTCTCCCCCTCCCTCTCTCACTCTCTCGCTCTCTCTTCTCTCTATCGTTCCGTTCCTGCTCCCAGCTGTTCCTATTCCCCTAATCAATCATTTAGTCTTCCCACACCTGTTCCCGATCCTTTCCCCTGATTAGAGTCCCTATTTCTTCCTTTGTGTTCCGTTCCTGTCCTGTCGGTTCCTTGTCTAGAATTCACCGTGCTGTGTTTGTGTATCGCCCTGTCGTGTCGTGTTTTCCTCAGATGCTGCGTGGTGAGCAGGTGTCTGAGTCTGTCTGGTTCAAGTGCCTTCCCGAGGCAACCTGCTGTTCACCTGCTGTTCAAGATCGAGTCTCCAGTTTGTCCTCGTCATTTCGAGTGAAAGTTGTGTTTTTTGTTTGTATTTACTTTACTGGATTAAAGACTCTGTTTTCGCCAAGTCGCTTTTGGGTCCTCTTTCACCCGCATGACA
>NW_025744595.1:0-8002 GCF_021184085.1 Oncorhynchus gorbuscha
TTGCCTTAGACGGTAGTCATCTTCCCAGTATCAGATTTGAGACACTACCTTTAACCCTCACAGTATCTGGTAACCACAGTGAGACTATTTCTTTTTTGATTTTTTTCGTTCACCTTTCACACCTGTTGTTTTGGGTCATCCCTGGCTAGTATGTCATAATCCTTCTATTAATTGGTCTAGTAATTCTATCCTATCCTGGAACGTTTCTTGTCATGTGAAGTGCTTAATGTCTGCCATCCCTCCCGTTTCTTCTGTCCCCACTTCTCAGGGGAGGAACCTGGCGATTTGACAGGAGTGCCGGAGGAATATCATGATCTGCGCACGGTCTTCAGTCGGTCCCCGAGCCAACTCCTTCCTCCTCACCGGTCGTATGATTGTAGTATTGATCTCCTTCCGGGGGACCACTCCTCCTCGGGGTAGACTATACTCTCTGTCGGCTCCCGAACGTAAGGCTCTCGAGGATTATTTATCTGTGTCTCTTGACGCCGGTACCATAGTGCCTTCTTCCTCTCCGGCCGGGGCGGGGTTCTTTTTGTTAAGAAGAAGGACGGTACTCTGCGCCCCTGCGTGGATTATCGAGGGCTGAATGACATAACGGTTAAGAATCGTTATCCGCTTCCCCTTATGTCATCAGCCTTCGAGATTCTGCAGGGAGCCAGGTGCTTTACTAAGTTGGACCTTCGTAACGCTTACCATCTCGTGCGCATCAGAGAGGGGGACGAGTGGAAAACGGCGTTTAACACTCCGTTAGGGCATTTTGAGTACCGGGTTCTGCCGTTTGGTCTCGCCAATGCGCCAGCTGTTTTTCAGGCATTAGTTAATGATGTTCTGAGAGACATGCTGAACATCTTTGTTTTTGTCTATCTTGACGATATCCTGATTTTTTCACCGTCACTCGAGATTCATGTTCAGCACGTTCGGCGTGTTCTACAGCGCCTTTTAGAGAATTGTCTCGTAAAGGCTGAGAAGTGCTCTTTTCATGTCTCCTCCGTTACTTTTCTCGGTTCCGTTATTTCCGCTGAAGGCATTCAGATGGATTCCGCTAAGGTCCAAGCTGTCAGTGATTGGCCCGTTCCAGGTCACGTGTCGAGTTGCAGCGCTTTTAGGTTTCGCTAATTTCTATCGGCGTTTCATTCGTAATTTCGGTCAAGTTGCTGCCCCTCTCAGCTCTTACTTCTGTCAAGACGTGTTTTAAGTGGTCGGTTCCTTAGGGAGCTTTTGATCTTCTAAAGAACGTTTTACGTCCGCTCCTATCCTCGTTACTCCTGACGTCACTAGACAATTCATTGTCGAGGTTGGCCTTCAGAGGGTAGGCGTGGGAGCCATTCTATCCCAGCGCTTCAGTCTGACGATAAGGTTCATCCTTGCGCTTATTTTTCTCATCGCCTGTCGCCATCTGAGCGCAACTATGATGTGGGTAACCGTGAACTGCTCGCCATCCGCTTAGCCCTAGGCGAATGGCGACAGTGGTTGGAGGGGCGACCGTTCCTTTTGTCGTTTGGACAGACCATAAGAACCTTGAGTACATCCGTTCTGCCAAACGACTTAATGCCCGTCAAGCTCGTTGGGCGTTGTTTTCGCTCGTTTCCGAGTTTGTGATTTCTTACCGTCGGGTAGCAAGAACACCAAGCCTGATGTCTTATCCCGTCTGTTTAGTTCTTCTGTGGCTTCTACTGATCCCGAGGGGATTCTTCCTTATGGGCGTGTTGTCGGGTTGACAGTCTGGGGAATTGAAAGACAGGTTAAGCAAGCACTCACCGCACACTGCGTCACCGCGCCTGTCCTAGTAACCTCCCCTTTTCGTTCCTGTTTCCACTCGTCTGGCTGTTCTTCAGTGGGCTCACTCTGCCAAGTTAGCTGGTCATCCCGGTGTTCGAGGCACTCTTGCGTCTATTCGCCAGCGCTTTTGGTGGCCGACTCAGGAGCGTGACACGCGCCGTTTCGTGGCTGCTTGTTGGTTGCGCGCAGACTAAGTCGGGTAACCTCTCCTGCCGGTCGTCTCAGACCGCTCCCCATTCCTTCTCGACCATGGTCTCACATCGCCCTAGACTTCATTACCGGTCTGCCTGTGTCTGCGGGGAAGACTGTGATTCTTACGGTTGTCGATAGGTTCTCTAAGGCGGCACATTTCATTCCCCTCGCTAAACTTCCTTCCGCTAAGGAGACGGCACAAATCATTATCGAGAATGTGTTCAGAATTCACGGCCTCCCGTTAGACGCCGTTTCAGACAGAGGTCCGCAATTCACGTCACAGTTTTGGAGGGAGTTCTGTCGTTTGATTGGTGCGTCCGTCAGTCTCTCTTCCGGGTTTCATCCCCAGTCTAACGGTCAAGCAGAGAGGGCCAATCAGACGATTGGTCGCATACTACGCAGCCTTTCTTTCAGAAACCCTGCGTCTTGGGCAGAACAGCTTCCCCTGGGCAGAATACGCTCACTTCCCTTCCTTCGTCTGCTACCGGGTTATCTCCGTTTCAGAGTAGTCTGGGTTACCAGCCTCCTCTGTTCTCATCCCAGCTTGCCGAGTCAGCGTTCCCTCCGCTCAGCGTTTGTCCAACGTTGTGAGCGCACCTGGAGGAGGGTGAGGTCTGCACTTTGCCGCTACAGGGCACAGACTGTGAGAGCCGCCAATAAACGCAGGATTAAGAGTCCAAGGTATTGTTGCGGCCAGAGAGTGTGGCTTTCCACTCGCAACCTTCCTCTTCACGACAGCTTTCGTAAGTTGACTCCGCGGTTCATTGGTCCGTTCCGTGTCTCCCAGGTCGTCAATCCTGTCGGCTGTGCGACTGCTTCTTCAGCGACATCTTCGTCGCGTCCATCCTGTCTTCCATGTCTCCTGTGTCAAGCCCTTTCTTCGCACCCCCGTTCGTCTTCCCCTCCCCGTCCTTGTCGAGCGCACCTATTTACAAGGTACGTAAGATCATGGACATGCGTTCTCGGGGACAGGGTCCCATCACTTAGTGGATTGGGAGGGTTACGGTCCTGAGGAGAGGAGTTGGGTTCCGTCTCGGGACGTGCTGGACCGTTCGCTTATTGATGATTTCCTCCGTTGCCGCCAGGGTTCCTCTCGAGTGCGCCAGGAGGCGCTCGGGTGAGTGGGGGGTACTGTCATGTTTTGTCATTAATTATCATGTCTTGTCCCCGTGCTTCCCCTTCTATTCGTTTCCCTCTGCTGGTCTTATTAGGTTCTTTCCCTTTCTATCCCTCTCTCTCCCCCTCCCTCTCTCACTCTCTCGCTCTCTCTTCTCTCTATCGTTCCGTTCCTGCTCCCAGCTGTTCCTATTCCCCTAATCAATCATTTAGTCTTCCCACACCTGTTCCCGATCCTTTTCCCTGATTAGAGTCCCTATTTCTCTCCTTGTTTTCCGTTCCCTGCCCGTCGGATCCTCATCTATAATTCACCGTGCTGTGTCTATGTTTGCCCTGTCGCATCGTGTTTCCCCTCAGATGCTGCGTGGTGAGCAGGTGTCTGAGTCTGCTAGGTTCAAGTGCCTTCCCGAGGCAACCTGCAGTTCTCGATCAAGTCTCCAGTCTGTTCTTGTCTTTACGAGTATTATGCTTTTTGTTTTGTAAAAGGTTTCTTACTGATTAAAAACTCTGTTTCGCCAAGTCGCTTTTGGGTCCTCATTCACCTGCATAACAAGCAGGCTTAAGGGAGAGGAAAAGAAAAGGGAGTGAAGTCAGATAGTAGCAGCAGGCAAGAGGGAGAGGAAAAGAAAAGGGAGTGAAGTCAGATAGTAGCAGCAGGCTTAAGGGAGAGGAATAGAAAAAGGGAGTGAAGTCAGATAGTAGCAGCAAAATAAGGGAGAGGAAAAGAAAAGGGAGTGAAGTCAGATAGTAGCAGCAGGCTTAAGGAGAGGAATAGAAAGGAGTGAAGTCAGATAGTAGCAGCAGGCTTGTGGAGAGGAAAAGAAAAGGGAGTGGAAGTCAGATAGTAGCAGCAGGCTTATGGGGAGGAATAGAAAAGGGAGTGAAGTCAGATAGTAGCAGCAGGCTTAAGGGAGAGGAAAAGAAAAGGGAGTGAAGTCAGATAGTAGGTGCAAAAAAGGAGGAAGAAAGAAAAGGGAGAGGCACAAAACCACAAAAGGGAAACCGAGTGAGGTCTGGAGGGAGCATTTGGGACGCAGACCAAGAAAGTGTTCATTTGTGCAAATGTTGCCCAAAAGCGCTACCAGCGGAAAGGCAACGAGAAAGACACATGTAGAGAACGAGAGAGAGATTGTGAAAGAGAGCGAAAGAGGAGGATACAGACATTGAGAGAGAGAGAGAGAGAGAGAGAGAGAGAGAGAGAGAGAGAGAGAGAGAGAGAGAGAGAGAGAGAGAGAGGGAGAGAGAGAGAGAGAGAGAGAGAGAGAGAGAGAGAGAGAGAGAGAGAGAGAGAGAGAGAGAGAGAGAGAGAGAGAGAGAGAGGAGAGAAAAAAAGAAAGAAGGAAGGAGGAAGAAAAATTGATGGGAGGGAAAAAGGTGTCATTTGAGGCTGCCTTCATGGCAGCAGAGCTGGGAAATGACTGCTGGGAGAGAGAGAGAGAGAGAGAGAGAGAGAGAGAGAGAGAGAGAGAGAGAGAGAGAGAGAGAGAGAGAGAGAGAGAGAGAGAGAGAGAGAGAGAGAGAGAGAGAGAGAGAGAGGAGAGAGAGAGGAGAGAGGAGGAGAGAGAGAGAGAGAGAGAGAGAGAGAGAGAGAGAGAGAGAGAGAGAGAGAGAGAGAGAGAGAGAGAGAGAGAGAGAGAGAGAGAGAGAGAGAGAGAGAGAGAGAGAGAGAGAGAGAGAGAGAGAGAGAGAGAGAGAGAGAGAGAGAGAGAGAGAGAGAGAGAGAGAGAGAGAGAGAGAGAGAGAGGAGAGAGAGAGGAGAGAGAGAGCAGAGAGAGAGAGGTGAGAAAGAGAGGGGGAGAGAGAGAGGTTGGGAGAGAGAGAGAGGAGAGAAAAAATAAAGAGAGAGAGAGAGAGAGGGAGAGAGAGAGAGAGAGAGAGAGGGAGAGAGAGAGAGAGGGGGGAGAGAGGGGGGAGATAAAAAAGAGAGAGAGAGAAAGAGAGACAGACAGTCCTGTATTTGATGATGGTGCCCACACACACACACAGGATTCATAAAAATCTATCCAATCCAATCCAATCAACCTCCTCCATATAATACAAATCCAGGGAATTGTTCATTTGACCCATCCCTGTCTATAGACAAAGCCCTTGAATCACTGTGGCTCGCCAAGGCCTAGAACATAGTGAATACTTATTGCTTTGAGTCTGCTCCTACTGGTCATTGACAAGGCGCTGGCAAATTAAACTCTCTCCTAGTCTCTCTCTGTCTCTCGCTCCCCACCCCTCCTCCTAGTCTCTCTCTGTCTCTCGCTCCCCATCTCTCTCCCCACCCCCCTCCTAGTCTCTCAATTCAATTCAATTTAATTCAAGGGCTTTATTGGCATGGGAAACATGTGTTAACATTGCCAAAGCAAGTGAGGTAGAAAACATACAAAGTGAATATATAAAGTGAAAAACAACAAAATTGTCTCTCGTTCCTCATCTCTCTCCCCACCCCCTCCTAGTCTCTCTCTGTCTCTCGTTCCCCATCTCTCTCCCCACCCATCCTCCTAGTCTCTCTCTGTCTCTCGTTCCCCATCTCTCTCCCCACCCCTCCTCCTAGTCTCTCTCTGTCTCTCGTTCCCCATCTCTCTCCCCACCCATCCTCCTAGTCTCTCTCTGTCTCTCGTTCCCCATCTCTCTCCCCACCCCCCTCCTAGTCTCTCTCTGTCTCTCGTTCCCCATCTCTCTCCCCGCCCCTCTTCCTAGTCTCTCTCTGTCTCTCGTTCCTCATCTCTCTCCCCACCCATCCTCCTAGTCTCTCTCTGTCTCTCGTTCCCCATCTCTCTCCCCACCCCCTCCTAGTCTCTCTCTGTCTCTCGCTCCCCATCTCACTCCCCACCCCCTCCCTAGTCTCTCTCTGTCTCTCGTTCCCCATCTCTCTCCCCACCCCCCCTCCTAGTCTCTCTCTGTCTCTCGCTCCCCATCTCACTCCCCACCCCCCTCCTAGTCTCTCTCTGTCTCTCGTTCCCCATCTCTCTCCCCACCCCCCTCCTTGTCTCTCAATTCAATTCAATTCAATTCAAGGGGCTTTATTGGCATGGGAAACATGTGTTAACATTGCCAAAGCAAGTGAGGTAGATAATATACAAAAGTGAAATAAACAATAAATAACAGTAAACATTACACATACAGAAGTTTCAAAAGAATATAGACAATACAAATGTCATATTATATATATATATATACAGTGTTGTAACAATGTGCAAATGGTTAAAGAACACAAGGGAAAATAAATAAGCATAAATATGGGTTGTATTTACAGTGGTGTTTTGTTCTTCACTGGTTGCCCTTTTCTCGTGGCAACAGGTCACAAATCTTGCTGCTGTGAAGTCACACTGTGGTATTTCACCCAATAGATATGGGAGGTTATCAAAATGGGGTTTGTTTTCAAATTCTTTGTGGATCTGTGTAATCTGAGGGAAAAATGTGTCTCTAATATGGTCATACATTGGGCAGGAGGTTAGGAAGAACAGCTCAGTTTCCACCTCATTTTGTGGGCAGTGAGCACATAGCTTGTCTTCTCTTGAGAGCCATGTCTGCCTATGGCGGCCTTTCTCAATAGCAAGGCTATGCTCACTGAGTCTGTATATAGTCAAAGCTTTCCTTAAGTTTGGGTCAGTCACAGTGGTCAGGTATTCTGCCACTGTGTACTCTCTGTTTAGGGCCAAATAGCATTCTAGTTCACTCTGTTTTTTTTGTTAATTCTTTCCATTGTGTCTAGTAATTATATTTTTGTTTTCTCATGATTTGCTTGGGTCTAATTGTGTTGCTGTCCTGGGGCTCTGTGGGGTGTGTTTGTGTTTGTGAACAGAGCCCCAGGGACAGCTTGTTTAGGGAACTCTTCTCCAGGTTCATCTCTCTGTAGGTGATGGTTTTGTTATGGAAGGTTTGGGAATCACTTCCTTTTAGGTGGTTATAGAATTTAGCGGCTCTTTTCTGGATTTTGATAGTTAGTGGGTATCGGCCTAATTCTGCTCTGCATGCATTATTTGGTGTTCTACATTGTACACTGAGGATATTATTGCAGAATTCTGCATGAAGAATCTCAATTTGGTGTTTGTCCTATTTTGTGAATTCTTGGTTGCTGAGCGGACCCCAGACCTCACAACCATGAAGGGCAATGCGTTCTATGACTGATTCAAGTATTTTTAGCCAGATCCTAATTGGTATGTTGAATTTTATGTTCCTTTTGATGGCATAGATCGTTCAGATCGTTCACAGCTTTGTGGAGGTTACCTGTGGCGCTGATGTTTAGACCAAGGTATGTATAGTTTTTTGTGTGCTCGAGGGCAACGGTGTCTAGATGGAATTTATATTTGTGGTCCTCGCGACTGGGCCTTTTTTGGAACACCATTATTTTGGTCTTCCTGAGATTTACTGTCAGGGCCCAGGTCTGGCAGAATCTCTGAAGAATATCTAGGTGCTGCTGTAGGCACTCTCAGTCTGTCTCTCGCTCCCCATCTCTCTCCCCGCCCCTCCTCCTAGTCTCACTCTGTCTCTCGCTCCCCATCTCTCTCCCCACCCCTCCTCCTAGTCTCACTCTGTCTCTCGTTCCCCATCTCTCTCCCCACCCCTCCTCCTAGTCTCACTCTGTCTCTCGCCTCACTCTGTCTCTCGCTGTTTTACTCTCCCTCTGTCTCTCTGTCTGACTGACTGTTTTACTCTCCCCCTGTCTCTCTGTCTGACTGACTGTTTTACTCTCCCTCTGTCTGACTGACTGTTTTACTCTCCCTCTGTCTCTCTGTCTGACTGACTGTTTTACTCTCCCCCTGTCTCTCTGTCTGACTGACTGTTTTACTCTCCCTCTGTCTGACTGACTGTTTTACTCTCCCTCTGTCTCTCTGTCTGACTGACTGTTTTACTCTCCCTCTGTCTCTCTGTCTGACTGACTGTTTTACTCTCCCTCTGTCTCTCTGTCTGACTGACTGTTTTA
>NW_025744596.1:0-7995 GCF_021184085.1 Oncorhynchus gorbuscha
CACTCTACCCCTATACACTCTACCCCTATGCATTCTACCCCTATACACTCTACCCCTATACACTCTACCCCTATACACTCTACCCCTATACACTCTACCCCTATACTCTCTTACCCCTATACACTCTACCCCTATACCTCTACCCCTATACACTCTACCCCTATACACTCTACCCCTATACACTCTACCCCTCTCTCTACCCCTCACTCTACCCCTCATCCCCTATACCTCTACCCCTATACACTCTACCCCTATACACTCTACCCCTATACACTCTACCCCTATACACCTCTACTCCCTATACACTCTACCACCCCTATACACTCTACCCCTATACACTCTACCCCTATACACTCTACCCCTATACACTCTACCCCTATACACTCTACCCCTCTCTACCCCTATACACTCTACCCCTATACACTCTACCCCTATACACTCTACCCCTATACACTCTACCCCTCTCTACCCCTATACACTCTACACCCTATACACTCTACTCCTATACACTCTACCCCATCTTCTACCCCTATACACTCTACTCCCTATACACTTCTACCCCTATACACTCTACCCTATCTCTACCCCTATACACTCTACCCTATACACTTCTACTCCTATACACTCTACCCTCTCTCTACCCCTATACACTCTACACCTATACATTCTACCCCTATACATTCTACCCCTATACACTCTACTCCCTATACACTCTACCCCTATACACTCTACCCCTATACACTCTACCCCTCTCTCTACCCCTATACACTCTACCCTCTCTCTACCCCTATACACTCTACCCCTATACTCTACCCCTATACACTCTACCCCTCTCTACCCCTATACACTCTACCCCATACTCTCTACCCCTATACACTCTACTCCTCTCTCTACCCCTATACACTCTACCCCTACATCTCTACCCCTATACACTCTACCCTACTCTCTACCCCTATACACTCTACCCCTCTACTCTCTACCCCTATACACTCTACCCCTATACACTTCTACCCCTATACACTCTACCCCTATACACTCTACCCCTATACACTCTACCCCTATACACTCTACCCCTATACACTCTACCTCCCTCTACCCCATACACTCTACCCCTATACACTCTACCCTCTCTCTACCCCTATACACTCTACCCCTATACACTCTACCCCTATACACTCTACCCCTATACACTCTACCCTCTCTACCCCTATACACTCTACACCTATACATTCTACCCCTATACACTCTACCCCTATACACTCTACCCCTATACACTCTACCCCTATACACTCTACCCCTATACACTCTACCCCTATACACTCTACCCCTATACACTCTACCCCTATACACTCTACCCCTATACACTCTACCCCTATACTCTCTACCCCTATACACTCTACCCCTATACATCTACCCCTATACACTCTACCCCTCTCTCTACCCCTATACACTCTACTCCTATACACTCTACCCCTATACACTCTACTCCTATACACTCTACCCCTATACACTCTACCCCTATACACTCTACCCCTATACACTCTACACCTATACATCTCTACACCTATACACTCTACCCCTATACATTCTACCCCTATACACTCTACCCCTATACACTCTACCCCTATACACTCTACCCCTATACATTCTACCCCTATACATTCTACCCCTATACATTCTACCCCTATACATTCTACCCCTATACACTCTACCCCTATACACTCTACCCCTATACACTCTACCCCTATACACTCTACCCCTATACACTCTACCCCTATACACTCTACCCCTATACACTCTACCCCTATACACTCTACCCCTATACACTCTACCCCTCTCTCTACCCCTATACTCTCTACCCCTATACACTCTACCCCTCTCTCTACCCCTATACACTCTACCCCTCTCTCTACCCCTATACACTCTACCCCTCTCTCTACCCCTATACACTCTACCCCTATACTCTCTACCCCTATACACTCTACCCCTATACACTCTACCCCTACTTCTACCCCTATACAATTTCTACCATACACTCTTACCCCATACACTTCTACCTTCTACCCTCACTCTACCCTCTACCCCTATACTCTCTACCCTATACACACTTACCCCTATACATCACTCCTATACACCCTACCCCTATACACTCTACCATAATAATTCTACCCCTATACACTCTCTACCCCTATACACTCTACCTCCTATACACTACCTCATACACTCTACCCCTATACACTCTACCCTCTCTACCTCTATACACTCTACCCCTATACACTCTACCCTATACACTCTACCCCTATGCATTCTACCCCTATACACTCTACCCCTATACACTTCCCTACTCTATACACTCTACCCCTATACACTCTACCCTTGCCCTCTACCCCTATACACTCCTCTACCCCTATACACTCTACCCCTATACACTCTACCCCTATACACTCTACCCCTCCTCTACCCCTCACTCTACCCCTCTACCCCTCTACCCTCTCTACCCTATACACTCTACCCCCTATACACTCTACCCTATACACTCTACCCCTATACACTCTACCCTATACACTCTACCTACCCCTATACACTCTACCCCTATACACTCTACCCCCACACTCTACCCCTATACACTCTACCCCTATACACTCTACCCCTCTTCTACCCCTATACACTCTACCCCTATACACTCTACCCCTATACACTCTACCCTCTATACACTCTACCCCTCTCTACCCCTATACACTCTACCCCTATACACTCTACTACCCTATACACTCTGCTACCTCTCTCTACCCCTATACACTCTACCCCTATACACCTACCCCTATACACTCTACCCCTCTACTCTACTCCTATACACTCTACCCCCTATACACTCTACCCCTATACACTCTACCCTCCTCTACCCCTATACACTCTACACCTATACATTCTACCCCTATACATTCTACCCCTATACACTCTACCCCTATACATACCCCTATACACCCTACCTATACACTCTACCCCTCTCTCTACCCCTATACACTCTACACCTCTACATTCCCTATACACTCTACCCCACTCTACCCCTATACACTCTACCCCTCTACCCCTATACACTCTACCCCTCTCTCTACCCCTATACACTCTACCCCTCTACCCCTATACACTCTACTACACTCTACCCCTATACACTCTACCCCTCTCTACCCCTATACACTCTACCCCCTCTCTCTACCCCTATACACTCTACCCCTATACACTCTACCCCTATACACTCTACCCCTATACACTCTACCCCTATACACTCTACTCCTATACACTCTACCCCTATACACATTCTACCCCTATAACATTCTACACCTATACACTCTACACCTCTTACCCCTATACACTCTACCCCTATACACTCTACCCCTATACACTCTACCCCTATACACTCTACCCCTATACACTCTACCCCTATACACTCTACCCCTATACACTCTACCCCTATACATCTCCTACCCCCTATACACTCTACCCCTATACACTCTACCCCTATACACTCTCTACCCCTATACACTCTACCCCTATACACTCTACCCCTATACACTCTACCCCTATACACTCTACCCCTATACACTCTACCCCTATACACTCTACCCCTATACACTCTACCCCTATACACTCTACCCCTATACACTCTACCCCTATACATCTCTACCCCTATACACTCTACCCCTATACACTCTACCCCTCTCTACCCCTATACACTCTACCCCTATACACTCTACCCCTATACTCTCTACCCCTATACACTCTACCCCTATACACTCTACCCCTATACTCTCTACCCCTATACACTCTACCCCTATACACTCTACCCCTATACACTCTACCCCTATACACTCTACCCCTATACTACTCTACCCCTATACACTCTACCCCTATACACTCTACCCCTCTCTCTACCCCTATACACTCTACCCCTCTCTCTACCCCTATACACTCTACCCCTCTCTACCCCTATACACTCTACCCCCTCTCTCTACCCTATACTCTCTACCCCTATACACTCTACCCCATACACTCTACCCCTATACACTCTACCCCTCTCTATACACTCTACCCTATACACTTCTACCCCTATACTCTCTACCCTATACACTCTACCCCTCTCTCTACCCCTATACACTCTACCCCTCTCTCTACCCCTATACACTCTACCCCACTCTACCCCTATACACCTCTACCCCTATACACTCTACCCCTATACACTCTACCCCTATACACTCTACCCCTATACACTCTACCCCCTATACATTCTACCCCTATACACCCTACCCCTATATACTCTACCCCTATACACTCTACCCCTATACACTCTACCCCTATACACTCTACCCCTATACACTCTACCCTCTCTACCCCTATACACTCTACCCCTATACACTCTACTCTACCCCTATACACTCTACTCTACCCCTATACACTCTACCCCTCTCTACCCCTATACCCTCTACCCCTATACACTCTACCCCTATACTCTCTACCCCTATACTCTCTACCCCTATACACTCTACCCCTATACACTCTACCCTATACACTCTACCCTATACACTCTACCCCTATACATCTCCACTCCTATACATTCTACCCCTATGCATTCTACCCCTATACACTCTACCCCTATACACTCTACCCCTATACACTCTACCCCTATACACTCTACCCCTATACACTCTACCCTATACACTCTACTCCTATACACTCTACCCCTATACACTCTACCCCTATACACTCTACCCCTATACACTCTACCCCTATACACTCTACCCCTATACATTCTACCCCTATACATTCTACCCCTATACACTCTACACTCCCCTATACACTCTACCCCTATACACTCTACCCCTATACACTCTACCCCTATACATTCTACCCCTATACATTCTACCCCCTATACATTCTACCCCTATGCATTCTACACCCCTATATACACTTACCCCTATACACTCTACCCCTATACACTCTACTCCCTATACACTCTACCCCTATACACTCTACCCCTATACACTCTACCCCTATACACTCTACCCCCTATACACTCTACCCTATACACTCTACCCCTATACACTCTACCCCTATACATTCTACCCCTATACACACTCTACCCCTTATACACTCTACCCCTATACACTCTACCCCTATACTCCTATACACTCTACCCCTATACACTCTACCCCTATACACTCTACCCCTATACACTCTACCCCATACACTCTACCCCATACACTCTACCCCTATACACACTCTACCCCTATACACTCTACCCCTATACACTCTACCCCTATACACACTCTACCCCTATACACTCCTACCCCTATACACTCTACCCCTATACACTCTACCCCTATACACTCTACCCCTATACACGTACCCCTATACTTCTACCCCTATACACTCTACCCCCTATACACTCTACCCCTATACACTCTACCCCTATACACTCTACCCCCATACACTCTACCCCTATACATTCTACCCCATACATTCTACCCCTATGCATTCTACCCTTACACTCTACCCCTATACACTCTACCCCTATACACTCTACCCCATACACTCTACCCTATACACTCTACCCCTATACACTCTACCCTATACACTCTACCTACATACACTCTCACTCCCTATACACTCTACCCCTATACACTCTACCCCTATACACTCTACCCCTATACACTCTACCCCTATAATTTCTACCCCTATACACTCTACTCCCTATACATCTACTCCTTTATACACTTCTCGTACTTTATACACTTCTACCCCTATACACTTCTACTCCTATACACTCTACCCCTACTACCCTATAATTTTTTCACCTATACACTTCTACCCTGTTAATTTCTACCCTATACACTTACCCCTATACACTCTACCCCTATACTTACCCCTATACACTCTACCTTTATACACTCTACCCCTATACACTCTACCCCTATACACTCTACCCCTATACACTCTACCCTATACACTCTACCTCTATATTAATTTTACCTCTATACACTCTCTACCCCTTTACACTCCTACTCCCTATACACTTCTACTCCTCATACACTCTACCCCTTTACACTTACTCTATACACTCTACCCCTATACACTACTCCCTATACACTCTACCCCTATACACTTTCACTCCACTATACCACTTCTACTCCTATACCCTTCTTACCCTTTATACACTTACCCCTTGTTTGCCTCTCTTCACCGCCAGTCTTCCTTCCACACTCTTGTATATCCCTCCCTCTTCATCTCCTTCCTTGGCCCTGGGAAGTGTTTTTCCCTACATGGTAGTGGAGCATTAAGGCCCATTAGTAAACAGGGGCTGAGGAAATGCCAGTGAATTACAGTACGCTGCTGCTGCAGGTCAGGAATCCAGAGAGAAAGGGAAGAGGTAGTCCCTCACAGGAGTCACCAACTCTGTCTGCTCTTTGTGCATATTCTAGGACTGAGACATACTGTATTCCTCTGGGGTCAGTGGGTTTACGTTTTACTCTACTTGTGAGTACCAGAAGTCCTCCCAATAATTAGCTGTAGAATATCAGGCAAGAGAGCCATTGCACAGTGGATGGTGTAGTTAAACTGTTGAAGGCTTTGTGGGTGGAACAAGATTGAACAGAAGTGAAAACAAGATTGCAAATGTCTGGGGAGTGTCTGGGGCAGATGCATATACAAAATACAGTTTCACACTAAATGGAGTGTCTGGGGCAGATGCATGTACAAAATACAGTTCCACACTAAATGGAGTGTCTGGGGCAGATGCATGTACAAAATACAGTTCACACTAAATGGAGTGTCTGGGGCAGATGCATGTACAAAGTACAGTTCCACACTAAATGGAGTGTCTGGGGCAGATGCATGTACAAAATACAGTTCCACACTAAATGGAGTGTCTGGGGCAGATGCATGTACAAAAATACATGTACAGTGAGTGTCTGGGGCAGATGCATGTACAAAATACAGTTCCACACTAAATGGAGTGTCTGGGGCAGATGCAAAATACAGTTCCACAAAATACAGTTCCACACTAAATGGAGTGTCTGGGGCAGATGCATGTACAAAATACAGTTCCACACTAAATGGAGGTTCTGAGGCAGATGCATGTACAAAATACAGTTCCACACTAAATGGAGTGTCTGGGTCAGATGCATGTACAAAATACAGTTCCACACTAAATGGAGTGTCTGGGGCAGATGCATATACAAAATACAGTTCCACACTAAATGGAGTGTCTGGGGCAGATGCATGCAAAAATACAGTTCCACACTAAATGGAGTGTCTGGGGCAGATGCATGTACAAAATACAGTTCCACTAAATGGAGTGTCTGGGGGCAGATGCATGTACAAAATACAGTTCCACACTAAATGGGAGTGTCTGGGGCAAATGTACAAAAGACAGTTTCACACTCAAATGGAGTGTCTGGGGCAGATGCATGTACAAAATACAGTTCCACACTAAATGGAGTGTCTGGGGCAGATGCATGTACAAAATACAGTTCCACACTAAATGGAGTGTCTGGGGCAGATGCATTACACAAAAATACAGTTCCACACTAAATGGAGTGTCTGGGGCAGATGCATGTACAAAATACAGTTCCACACTAAATGGAGTGTCTGGGGCAGATGCATGTACAAAATACAGTTCCACACTAAATGGAGTGTCTGGGGCAGATGCATATACAAAATACAGTTCCACACTAAATGGAGTGTCTGGGGCAGATGCATGTACAAAATACAGTTCCACACTAAATGGAGTGTCTGGGGCAGATGCATGTACAAAATACAGTTCCACACTAAATGGAGTGTCTGGGGCAGATGCATATACAAAATACAGTTCCACACTAAATGGAGTGTCTGGGGCAGATTAATATACAAAATACAGTTCCCACTAAATGGAGTGTCTGGGGCAGATGCATGTACAAAATACAGTTCCACACTAAATGGAGTGTCTGGGGCAGATGCATG
>NW_025744597.1:0-7992 GCF_021184085.1 Oncorhynchus gorbuscha
CAGGGAACAGAGTAGAAAGAGCAACACAGAGAACAGAGGAGAAAGAGCAACACATGGAACAGAGGAGAAAGAGCAACACAGAGAACAGAGGAGAAAGAGCAACGCACAAGGAGCAGGGGAGAAAGAGTAACACAAGGAGCAGGAGAGAAAGAGTAACACAAGGAGCAGGAGAGAAAGAGAGAAAGAGTAACACAGGAGCAGGAGAGAAAGAGTAACACAGGGAGCAGGAGAGAAAAGAGTAACACAAGGAGCAGGAGAGAAAGAGTAACACAGGGAGCAGGAGAGAAAGAGTAACACAAGGAGCAGGAGAGAAAGAGTAACACAATGAGCAGGAGAGAAAAGAGTAACACAAGGACAGGAGAGAAAGAGAGAAAGAGTATGCACAGGGAGCAGGAGAGATAAAGAGTAACACAGGGAGCAGGAGAGAAAGAGTAATACAAGGAGCAGGAGAGAAAGAGTAACACAGGAGCAGGAGAGAAAGAGTAACACAAGGAGCAGGAGAGAAAGAGTAACACAGGGAGCAGGAGAGAAAGATAACACAAGGATATGAGAGAAAGAGAGAAAGAGTAACACAGGAGCAGGAGAGAAAGAGTAACACAGGAGCAGGAGAGAAAGAGTAAACACAAGGAGCAGGAGAGAAAGAGCAACACAGGGAGCAGGAGAGAAAGAGTAACACAAGGAGCAGGAGAGAAAGAGAGAAAGAGTAACACAGGAGCAGGAGAGAAAGAGTAACACAAGGAGCAGGAGAGAAAGAGTAACACAAGTGATCAGGAGAGAAAGAGTAACACAGGAGCAGGAGAGAAAGAGTAACACAAGGAGCAGGGGAGAAAGAGTAACACAGGGAGCAGGGAGAGAAAGAGTAACACAAGGAGCAGGAGAGAAAGAGCAACACACAGTGAACAGAGGAGAAAGAGCAACACAGGGAACAGAGGAGAAAGAGCAACACAGGGAACAGAGGAGAAAGAGCAACACAGGGAACAGAGGAGAAAGAGCAACCCAGGGAGCAGAGGAGAAAGAGCAACCCAGGGAGCAGAGGAGAAAGAGCAACCCAGGGAGCAGAGGAGAAAGAGCAACACAGGGAACAGAGGAGAAAGAGCAACCCAGGGAACAGAGGAGAAAGAGCAACACAGGGAACAGAGGAGAAAGAGCAACACACAGGGAACAGATGAGAAAGAGCAACACACAGGGAGCAGAGGAGAAAGAGCAACACAGGGAACAGAGTAGAAAGAGCAACACAGGGAAATAGAGGAGAAAGAGCAACACAGGGAACAGAGGAGAAAGAGCAACCCAGGGAGCAGAGGAGAAAGAGCAACCCAGGGAGCAGAGGAGAAAGAGCAACCCAGGGAGCAGAGGAGAAAGAGCAACACAGGGAACAGAGGAGAAAGAGCAACCCAGGGAACAGAGGAGAAAGAGCAACACAGGGAACAGAGGAGAAAGAGCAACACACAGGGAACAGATGAGAAAGAGCAACACACAGGGAGCAGAGGAGAAAGAGCAACACAGGGAACAGTAGAAAGAGCAACACATGGAAATAGAGGAGAAAGAGCAACACAGGGAACAGAGGAGAAAGAGCAACACAGGGAACAGAGGAGAAAGAGCAACCCCGGGAACAGAGGAGAAAGAGCAACCCAGGGAACAGAGGAGAAAGAGCAACCCAGGGAACAGAGGAGAAAGAGCAACCCAGGGAACAGAGGAGAAAGAGCAACACAGGGAACAGAGGAGAAAGAGCAACACACAGGGAACAGATGAGAAAGAGCAACACAGGGAACAGAGGAGAAAGAGCAACCCAGGGAACAGAGGAGAAAGAGCAACACAGGGAACTGAGGAGAAAGAGCAACACACAGGGAACAGATGAGAAAGAGCAACACACAGGGAGCAGAGGAGAAAGAGCAACACAGGGAACAGAGTAGAAAGAGCAACACAGGGAAATAGAGGAGAAAGAGCAACACAGGGAACAGAGGAGAAAGAGCAACACAGGGAACAGAGGAGAAAGAGCAACCCAGGGAACAGAGGAGAAAGAGCAACACATGGAACAGAGGAGAAAGAGCAACACAGAGAACAGAGGAGAAAGAGCAACACAGGGAACAGAGGAGAAAGAGCAACACACAGGGAGCAGAGGAGAAAGAGCAACACAGGGAACAGAGGAGAAAGAGCAACACACAGGGAGCAGAGGAGAAAGAGCAACACATGGACCAGAGGAGAAAGAGCAACACACAGGGAGCAGAGGAGAAAGAGCAACACAGGGAAGAGAAGAGAAAGAGCAACACAGGGAACAGAGGAGAAAGAGCAACACACAGGGAACAGAGGAGAAAGAGCAACACACAGGGAACAGATGAGAAAGAGCAACACACAGGGAGCAGAGGAGAAAGAGCAACACAGGGAACACAGAGGCGAAAGAGCAACACAGGGAACAGAGGAGAAAGAGCAACACAAGGAACAGAGGATAAAGAGCAACACAGAGAACAGAGGAGAAAAAGCAACACAGGGAACAGAGGATAAACAGCAACACAGAGAACAGAGGAGAAAAAGCAACACACAGGGAGCAGAGGAGAAAGAGCAACACAGGGAACAGAGGATAAAGAGCAACACAGGGAACAGAGGAGAAAGAGCAACACAGAGAACAGAGGAGAAAAAGCAACACACAGGGAGCAGAGGAGAAAGAGCAACACAGGGAATAGAGGATAAAGAGCAACACAGAGAACAGAGGAGAAAAAGCAACACAGGGAACAGAGGATAAAGAGCAACACAGAGAACAGAGGAGAAAAAGCAACACAGGGAACAGAGGATAAAGAGCAACACAGAGAACAGAGGAGAAAGAGCAACACACAGGGAGCAGAGGAGAAAGAGCAACACAGGGAACAGAGGAGAAAAAGCAACACACAGGGAGCAGAGGAGAAAGAACAACACACAGGGAGCAGAGGAGAAAGAGCAACACAGGGAACAGAGGAGAAAAAGCAACACACAGGGAACAGAGGAGAAAAAGCAACACACAGGGAGCAGAGGAGAGAGAAAAGCCTTCTTTTCTTATCTGAGACCTTGCCTTATTTGCTGATTCCTGGCATCCTCACCATTTTCCCCTCAGAACAATCCAATAGGTTTCACTCTGGAGACAAAAGGCATCATTTGTTGCATCCTCTCTAAAATGATGCAATCACAAGAGAGGCCAAGGAAAAGGTGCAGCTAAGCCTAAACCCACAGACTGTTGTAGCCTCTCACTTTACTACTGACCCATACTGCAAGAAACTCGGTCAGAAACTCGATAAGATGGTATTTGATTTTTGATGATTTTGATATAGATATTTGTACTGCACTGTTGAGGAGAGCTTGCAGGTAAGCTTTTCTTTTTTGTAAAATTTTATTTTTCTTCCAACACAAAAGCATAAATAGACAAAGACAACAGACAACTTAACATTTAAGTACATTCATTTCTACAGACGTTAATGACTTCCCACATTTAAAACGTTACCAGCAAGGGTATAATGGGGAGTTTGAAGGGATTCTGAGGCCATGTTGAGGTGATGTTGTGGGGAGGTTGAAGGGAGGTTTACGGGAAGTTGTGAGGGTAGTTTGAAGAAAGATTGAGGGTAAAGTTAAGGTTTTCAGTTGAGATAATGTTATTGACTGGTTGAGTGGAAGTCAAGGTGATGTTGTGGAGAGGTTGTATGGACGGAAGGTGGTTGTGGGGAGATTGTGTGAAGGTTATGGGGAGGTTGAGGGAGGTGGTTGTAGGGAGGTTTTGGGAAGGTTATGGGGAGGTTGAGGGAAGTGGTTGTGGGGAGGTTCAGGTCAAGATACCAGCAGTAGTTTCCAGCGGCTGTTGAGGTGCTCCAGGGAGTGGGCGTTGTCCATGGACAAATGGACATCAGAAATGGCCAGCTCATGAGCCAGGTCATTGATGTGCTTCATGCCTTCCTTCACCTGAGTTAGCTCCTCCTTAAATAACTGGAGGTGGGAGAGAGGGAGGGAGAATGAAAGGAGAGAGATGTAGAAGGAGAAAAGAGAGGAAGGGGAAATGAGAGAAAAAGGAAGGTGAGGGAGAAAGAGAGCAAATAAGAAAGAGGGAAAGGGAGGAAATGGAGAGAAAATGAGAGAGAATTAGAGAGGGAGAGGTTGAAAATAGAGAATTATAGAGGGAGAGTTTGAAAATAGAGAATTAGAGAGGGAGAGGGAGGAAATAGAGAGAGAATTATAGAGGGAGAGGTTGAAAATAGAGAGAGAATTATAGAGGGAGAGGGAGAAAATAGAGAATTAGAGAGGGAGAGGGAGGAAATAGAGAGAGAATTATAGAGGGAGAGGTTGAAAATAGAGAGAGAATTATAGAGGGAGAGGGAGAAAATAGAGAAATAGAGAGGGAGAGGGAGAAAATAGAGAATTAGAGGGAGATGTTGAAAATAGAGAGAGAATTAGAGAGGGAGAGGGAGGAAATAGAGAATTATAGAGGGAGAGGTTGAAAATAGAGAGAGAATTATAGAGGGAGAGGGAGAAAATAGAGAAATAGAGGAGGGAGGAGAAAATAGAGAATTAGAGGAGATGTTGAAAATAGAGAGAGAATTAGAGAGGGAGAGGGGGGAAACAGAGAATTAGAGAGGGAGAGGGAGAAAATAGAGAATTAGAGAGGGAGAGGGAGGAAATAGAGAATTAGAGAGGGAGTGGGATGAATTGGAGAATTAGAGAGGGAGAGGGAGAAAATAGAGAATTAGAGAGGGAGAGGAAGGAAATAGAGAATTAGAGAGGGAGAGGGAGGAAATAGAGAATTAGAGAGGGAGAGGAGAAAATAGAATTAGGGAGAGGGAGGAAATAGAGAATTAGAGAGGGAGAGGATGAATTGGAGAATTAGAGAGGAGATGGAGAAATAGAGAATTAGAGAGGGAGAGGGAGGAAATAGAGAATGAGAGAGGAGGGTTGAAAATAGAAAAGAATTAGAGAGGAGAGGGAGAAAATAGAGAATTAGAGAGGAGAGGGAGAAATAGAAATTAGAGAGGGAAGGGAGGAAATAGAGAATTAGAGAGGGAGAGGGAGGAAATAGAGAATTAGAGAGGGAGAGGGAGGAAATAGAGAATTAGAGAGGGAGAGGATGAATTAGAGAAATTAGAGAGGGAGAGGGAGGAAATAGAAAATTAGAGAGGGAGAGGAAAATAGAGAATTAGAGAGGGAGAGGGAGGAAATAGAGAATTAGAGAGAGGGAGAGGGAGGAAATAGAGAAATTAGAGGGAGAGAGGAGGAAATAGAGAATTAGAGAGGGAGAGGGAGAAATAGAGAATGAGACAGGGAGGGGTTGAAAATAGAAAGAGAAATTAGAGGAAAGGAGAAAATAGGGAATTAGAGAGGGAGAGGGAGGGAAATAGAGAATTAGAGGGAGAAAATAGAGAATTAGAGAGGGAGGGAGAAAATAGAGAATTAGAGAGAGGGAGAGGGAGAAATAGAGGGGAATTAGAGAGGAGAGGGAGAAAAATAGAGAATTAGAGAGGAGAGGATGAATTAGAGAATTAGAGGAGGGAGAGGAGGAAATATAGAATTAGAGAGGAGAGGGAGGAGGAATTAGAGAGGGAGAGGGATGAATTAGAGAATTAGAGATGGAGAGGGAGGAAATAGAGAATTAGAGAGGGAGAGGGAGGAAATAGAGAATTAGAGAGGGAGAGGGAGGAAATAGAGAATTAGAGAGGGAGGAAATAGAGAATTAGAGAGGGAGAGGGAGGAAATAGAGAATTAGAGAGGGAGGAAATAGAGAATTAGAGAGGGAGAGGGAGGAAATAGAGAATTAGAGAGGGAGAGGGAGGAAATAGAGAATTAGAGAGGGGAGGAAATAGAGAATTAGAGAGGGAGAGGAGGAAATAGAGAATTAGAGAGGAGAGGGAGGAAATAGAGAATGAGAGAGGAGGGGTTGAAAATAGAAAGAGTATTAGAGAGGGAGAGGGAGAAAATAGAGAATTAGAGAGGTAGAGGGAGGAAATAGAGAATTAGAGAGGGAGAGGGAGGAAATAGAGAATTAGAGCGGGAGAGGGATGAATTAGAGAATTAGAGATGGAGAGGGAGGAAATAGAGAATTAGAGAGGGAGAGGGAGAAAATAGAGAATTAGAGAGGGAGAGGGAGGAAATAGAGAATTAGAGAGGGAGAGGGAGGAAATAGAGAATGAGAGAGGGATGGGTTGAAAATATAAAGATAATTAGAGGGAGAGGGAGGAAATAGAGAATTAGAGAGGGAGAGGGAGGAAATAGAGAATTAGATAGGGAGAGTGATGAATTAGAGAATTAAAGAGGTAGAGGGAGGAAATATAGAATTAGAGAGGGAAAGGGAGGAAATAGAGAATGAGAGAGGGATGGGTTGAAAATAGAAAGATAATTAGAGGGAGAGGGAGGAAATAGAGAAGTAGAGAGGGAGAGGGATGAAATAGAGAATTAGATAGGGAGAGTGATGAATTAGAGAATTAAAGAGGTAGAGGGAGGAAATATAGAATTAGAGAGGGAAAGGGAGGAAATAGAGAATTAGAGAGGGAGAGGGATGAATTAGAGAATTAGAGAGGGAGAGGGAGGAAATAGAGAATTAGAGAGGGAGAGGGAGGAAATAGAGAATTAGAGAGGAGAGGGAGAAATAGAGAATTAGAGAGGAGGAAATAGAGAATTAGAGAGAGGGAGAGGGGAGGAAATAGAGAATTAGAGAGGGAGGAAATAGAGAATTAGAGAGGGAGAGGGGGAAATAGAGAATTAGAGAGGGAGAGGGAGGAAATAGAGAATTAGAGGGAGGAAATAGAGAAATTAGAGAGGGGAGAGGGAGGAAATAGAGAATTAGAGAGGGAGAGGGAGGGAAATAGAGAATGAGAGAGGAGGGGTTGAAAATAGAAAGAGTATTAGAGAGGAGAGGAGAAAATAGAGAATTAGAGAGGGAGAGGAGGAAATAGAGAATTAGAGCGGGAGAGGATGAATTAGAAAATTAGAGATGGAGAGGGAGGAAATAGAGAATTAGAGAGGGAGGAGAAAATAGAGAATTAGAGAGGGAGAGGGAGGGAAATAGAGAATTAGAGAGGAGAGGGAGGAAATAGAGAATGAGAGAGGATGGGTTGAAAATAGAAAGATAATTAGAGGGAGAGGGAGGAAATAGAGAATTAGAGAGGGAGGAGGAAATAGAGAATTAGATAGGAGAGTGATGAATTAGAGAATTAAAGAGGTAGAGGGGAGGAAATATAGAATTAGAGAGGGAAAGGGGAGGAAAATAGAGAATGAGAGAGGGATGGGTTTGAAAATAGAAAGATAATTAGAGGGAGAGGGAGGAAATAGAGAATTAGAGAGGGAGAGGGATGAATTAGAGAATTAGATAGGGAGAGTGATGAATTAGAGAATTAAAGAGGTAGAGGGAGGAAATATAGAATTAGAGAGGGAAAGGGAGGAAATAGAGAATTAGAGAGGGAGAGGGATGAATTAGAGAATTAGAGAGGGAGAGGGAGGAAATAGAGAATTAGAGAGGGAGAGGGAGGAAATAGAGAATTAGAGAGGGAGAGGGAGGAAATAGAGAATTAGAGAGGGAGGAAATAGAGAATTAGAGAGGGAGAGGGAGGAAATAGAGAATTAGAGAGGGAGGAAATAGAGAATTAGAGAGGGAGAGGGGGAAATAGAGAATTAGAGAGGGAGAGGGAGGAAATAGAGAATTAGAGAGGGAGGAAATAGAGAATTAGAGAGGGAGAGGGAGGAAATAGAGAATTAGAGAGGGAGAGGGAGGAAATAGAGAATGAGAGAGGGAGGGGTTGAAAATAGAAAGAGTATTAGAGAGGGAGAGGGAGAAAATAGAGAATTAGAGAGGGAGAGGGAGGAAATAGAGAATTAGAGTGGGAGAGGGATGAATTAGAGAATTAGAGATGGAGAGGGAGGAAATAGAGAATTAGAGAGGGAGAGGGAGAAAATAGAGAATTAGAGAGGGAGAGGGAGGAAATAGAGAATTAGAGAGGGAGAGGGAGGAAATAGAGAATGAGAGAGGGATGGGTTGAAAATAGAAAGATAATT